>NW_014333480.1:77497-87928 GCF_000341935.2 Cephus cinctus
TATGTAACTTTTGATTTTGTAACGCGAAGAACGCGTACAGGTCCTTGACGGTCGGTTGTCGTATTTTGGTAAACGCGGATTAGCCGTGTTACGATATTTGGCTTTGAATTCGTACGGTACGCGAAGTACCCGTTACTATTGTTTGATTGTATTTTGGTTTTGTCTTTTCGATCTATATTAATTACTATTTCTTTTGTAAATAATTACTTCGGTATTGTAAGAGATCGTCGCACTTCACGTCGCCGATTTTAGTTAATAAACCGAACCATTTCTTTGAGATCGAAGTGTCCGAATGATTTTGTGTGTCGCGTGATCGTCTGACCCATCCGACCTATTGTTCCGAATCCCGCCGCCTCCGCGTAGCTGAGTTAGCCAACGCAGGCACGCGAAGACATATCGTAGAAACTGATACGTGGTTCCCGTTTTGGAACCTGGCGCCCAACAATACCTTAGGTATTTCGAGAGTAAAAATTTGTTAGCCCCTGGGTTGCCTGGAACGCGTAGGAATCGCGTAAAGTTGTGCGCCGATCGGTCTTGCATTTTCCGGTGAGGTCGATCGCGTAAAAATACGTCACAATATATAATATATATTATCGCACTTGAAATTGTGATATATTTGCTAAAAAGTATCAGTGAATATGAAAATTGCATAATTTAATTCTACGATTTGGACGACGAATCGCACAAACCAACTGCAAGAGAAATGACGAAACCTCAAGACTAAATAGGATAATTGAAACTGTAGTATGGCCAGAGTCGTGTGGCTCATTGGCAGGCCACAAACTTGCACACAGTATTCAGACTTGCCATCTTACGATTTAATAGAGTGAACTATCGATGACCGTCTAAGTTTCCTGAGGAATTGCAGCTTAATGCACTAATTGATCTATCTAGCAAATTCCTACATATAAATTCCTACTTGCATTCCTAAGAGCATCACGAAACTTTTTAATATTACCTATTGAAAATCAACATTCACGTGCTTGACGCTTGTCACTACCGGGATGAAACGGAAATCCATTCCTCCACCCCCCTTACTGTGTAACTTGACGCGAATTACATCATAACGCAGGAAAAGCTCGCGTTCATTAGTACCCAACTAGTAAGATTCATGTCTTGACGGTTCCGAGACAGTCGGTTCACACTGCGACCCACGGTAACCCTCCTCGCCCCCGTCTCTCGGTCAATAACGCGACAATGTACAAGAGACAAATTCAACCTGTAAAATGCCCTATTCAAGACTCTATTGTACCCATCAAGTAATTCGATTCTCGTTGAAAGTTTGAGCCTCTGGAGGTCAGGAGCACCGGTCCGAATTTTCTCCCTGGTGCACACACTAGGTACGAGCTCCCTTCCCTCCTACCTTCGTGCCTCCACGCACGATGATAACTCCCTGCCTACTTTATCCCGCTCCCACAATCTCTCCTCGTGAACGACCTAGACCTTCATTTTTGGTCCGGACGAAAACAAATCTGATTTAAACAATATTTATTTTGAACCCAAGAAATCTTAAAAACTATAGCTCGTTGCATCGGGAACAATTCATTAATATTATGACACATAAAACAGATTGCAATTACCTATAAATCAAATTTAAAGAATGTTTATAGCAAAAGCGACTGATTGATCTGCAGGTAATATATTCATAAACGATTTCCAACCTTAATTTTTTGCCAAGACAAAATTTATTAATACGACTCTTCGCTCGCCAAATAGAAACTCACGAGAATTGAGTTCCGGGGCGGTACAGTAGAAATAAAAATTGTGAAGTATAATCCGCGTTAAACCTGGTATACTCCCTTCGGGAATGATTGATTGTCGTGGCCTATTTTATCGTGGCTCACCGTGTCAAGAATTAATTGCTCGCCTGTATCCTGCTGGAATTAAATCGGGAGAAACCCGCCGAGTTTCTTAATGTTTTTCAAGACTGCTCGTCCCGCCGCTCATGTTCATCGAGAAAATATGCCCAATGACAGACAATAACAACTAGTCAACATAAATAATGAGCTGCCGACAAGTCAATATGATATAGTTGACACTAACATTTTCCATCAGTGTAATATACAAATCAGACATAAGCACATCAGTAGTGACTTAGTAAACAATGGGAAAGCGCTGTTATCGAATGGTTTGTGCTTTTAATTTCTCCAAAGTGATTATTAATTTAAAGGGGCAATCAAAAAGTCAGCATGACGAACCTGGCATTAAAATTTTCATATCAAATAGATATGCATATATCGACAGTGTTCATGTGAACAAAAGATGGAGTTAGTATGTCACTAACGGTGAAACACCGTGAAATTTCAAGTGTCACTAAATAATAAAGGAATAACAAAGCTGGAAGCTTGTTTATCACTCATAAAAGAATTAAAAAATATAAACAAAGTTTCATTGGATTTTATACGATATTGCATTATATACGATATATAATAACAATCTCTGAAATATGCGAATTTATTAATAATTGTAATGCACGAGCAAAAAGGAAGAGGAGCCGTCGTCGCATAAATTGAAGACTGTCCAGAAGGGGTTTGAAAGAAGTAATTAATGTAGGTGAAGCAGTAATTAAAATCCTTTAATGTGCACCATCTTGCTTCTTTAATATTTTCTATAGTCTTCCCTAATGGCTTCATGAGAACAGATTTAAGGTGCAAGATTTTAAGACAATGAATTGTACGTTTTCCATAAAAAATACTTGATGTTACCTGCAAACACACAGTTGTGTCGGTTTTTACTATTTAAAATAATAATGCTATTGACTATTAATAATAATAATATAAACATACGCTACAAGATGTACTAAAAGTGTACGCGGTCTACATGCACAAAAGGATACTTGTAAGCAAAGTAAGAAGAGTATTTTTCTTATGTATTAAATTATTATTATTTTTGTTGTTGTTATTATCAAGAACCTTACTACTCACGTATGCTCGACAATGCAAAATGACTTAAATAATAAAATTATCTGACTGTATTAGTTCACATGAATATAATATAACAGCAATGGCATTGCATGTAGCAGTTATGAGCTTCATCTTCAATTAAAATTCTATATATTGTCTGTTTTGTATATTTAAACAATTATGTATAAAATGTGGACTAATATTTCTTTGGTTTAATAGCAAGATTGAAGTATAAACTCTCAGAGAATTATTTTATGACGCATGACGTTATATCAGTAATTAGTGGTATGATGTTTAATGTTTAAAGTATGAAAATATAGCATCATAAAGAAAAGCCGCCATTTTACAACTGTCATAATGTCATTACTGGAACTTTGTATTAATACCCGATGCAGTATTACTTCAGTGGCACTTGGGTAAGCTCATTGACCAATGAGAATGGTCAAAGAGAACCTTAGATATTATTTAAGATATGAGTATAGTTACAAATACGAAACGAAAAGAAAAGCAATTAAAAATGTCAATTAAATTATTTGATAAAAACTCACCTTTTTCAAGAGCTTCGGCCGATTATCAAGTTGCTGCAGTTGCTCGGTGTTAAGCCCCGTCGAGGTAGATGCAGAGGATCCTCCAGGATCGGAAATTTGATTGGCCTTAAAGAGTTTTGACTGTTCGACCCTCTTCCTGAGATTCTCCAAAGCCCTGGCCTCCTCTCGTTTACGGGATGGCGGCCAATTCGGACCGGAAGTATGAATGATACTGATACCGGCACATGGTGATTCCTGTCGACATTTTACTTTGCGATATTATTTGCTGTATTATTCTCTCGAGTCTCACAAGTGTTTACGAGTAGTTTTTGACCATTAAATTTTTACGAGTCCATTGTGGTTTTTTCTCGACTCTCTGACAGAATCATCTCAACAATCATCTGACAGAAATTTGTCGACGCTACCGTGAATTATACGTATATGTAGACAGATAGATATAAGGGAAAATAGAAAAGAAATATTACTGCTGTATATGATACGAATACTGAATTAAACACAGTAGTGACAGGCCATACTCATAAGCCTTACAACAGCTGTTTTTGTAACGGTTTTTGCGTGAAAAAAGCAGGAGAAAAAGCTGCGTCAAGCTGCTCATTAATAACCGCACAAATCCAAATGTAAATGCTCAGATAAGAATACCATGATTAACTAAAAGTATACTATTAAAGAGGAATATATCTACTAGAAGAAATCTACAAAAAATCAATTTAAGTACCGCATCAGATTCCAATTAGTACTAGAAAGAAAAGCGGTAAACCATTCGCAGCCTTTAATGGTTACAATTATCCTAGACACTTCCTACAGCTACGAGTAGAACAAGAAAAAGAAAGGAACACAGCGTATCGAACTATTCTATTTCATTAAGCTGCCAATCCTAGTACCAAATATCGAATCAAAAAAATACATGCCAGAGTAACGAGTAAAATAATGATGAAAAAGCATTCTAGCAGACTAGAAACTGTCGCACGTTTTTCCTAGTAATTTCACATGAAAGCAATAAATCAAACTGAAAATATGTTGTAAAGCTGAGGCTGTACGTGTACAAGTATACATATGTGCTGGAATTGTGATTCGTGTTCCTGGAAGTGTATGTACAACGTCGCATCTAAATAAGGATTACGCCACCTTCTGATGGTGATTGCTGTTCGCAACGTTAAAGTCGGCGAGATGTGCGGTCTGGCTGAGAAGCCGCCGACTTGCTGGGCATCGGTTACGGTTGATGATCTCCTTCTGAATGGCGTACTCCATGAAGTAGCTCTCGTTGTCGTCGTGACGGGACGGCAGGAGCTCCGCGGTTTCATCGGCCGTCGCGACGTTCATCTCGCGAAGCTCCATCGTAACGGCTGAGCACCGCAGGAGCACGCTCTGCGATTCCGACTGCTACCACTGCTGCTGCTGCTGCTGCTGTCTCTTCATCTAACACTATAGAAAAATCGTCCATCCCCTCCAAGGCGACACGTCTCACGTGACTTCGTATCTACCACCGTTGATGTTTACCCCTACCCTTTGGTTAGGTTCGAGTGGGAGTATCACCCCCACCACTACTTCGCAATAATGATGTACATGACTGTTGTTGATGCTTAACCACTCACGAAGTCTTCGGTAGTATAGTGGTCAGTATCCCCGCCTGTCACGCGGGAGACCGGGGTTCGATTCCCCGCCGGAGAGAAATTTTTTTCTTTTAGTTGAAATATAACTGATTATCTATAAAGATCTGTATAATGTGATTGATTATCATGATTTAATTATAATGATTCAAATGACGTTTATATTTATGTTGGAATTATGCTTCAAGAGACAATGTTGGATATAATTGAAATTGTATTCCTTATATCATTAATCTTAATTTAGTTAACTATAATCGGAGGTACGATTTATATATTTTTAGTAGAATTTCGAAAATAATGTAGATATACGTCATTGATCAAAAAATGGACTCGTTTCAAGTATACATACCGTATTAAATGTAAAGACTAGTTTATTACCTTCAATAGTATCCATGATAGTCTAGTGAAACAGTTTTACTGTTATTTCTTACTCAACGATAGTATGTATGCACTGCACACTTCAGTACGGAAATGAAATGGCAACTGAGGGTAATGGTAGTTTTTCTGATAAATCTGTAAAATTTTCACGATAGCATTGTAAATTTTTGTGAAGACACTTTCAATTGCACAACGGGCCTAACTACTAGCATCTTTTGAATCGTTATGAATCGCAATTTATTATTACCGTAAATGTTTCAAATTATCATGTTTTTAATATTTATACTCACAGCAATAACTAGCAGCAGTATCAATTATGAACCACGTTTAAAACATAGGAACAACAAACTACAGCAATATTAACAATTAAATATGTACATAGTAGGTAGGGATTGTAAATATTACGCAAAAGAGCACACTGCCTATTCCACGTAAATTCCTTAATATTAAAGAGTCCTCGTATCATTACTACAATTCTTGTGTTATTGTATGTAGATAATACAGTAATAACAAGTAATATCATGTCAATTTTTACCGCTCTCAATTTGCAGATTTTTCTTGCACCTAGTATAAGATGTAAGAACGTGTAAGTTCAAATCATCGCATTTTAACCACTTTGAGCGTTACCTCGAGTATATTTAAGGTAAATACTATTGATGTGCTATAAAATAAAACCGCAAAGGGATTAAGGACTGTATGAGAAAATGTATCAATTGAAAACTTACTAGGCAGATTACACATTTATTTCCCGTGCAATAAGTATAGCAGATCGTAAACCCTATTTGTATTGTTTACAGGTTACATGATCTCTATGGAATTTCAAATGTATTTAAATACGTAACGTGCGCTGTGCTAACAATAAGACGCTTTTATGCTTTGATACAGCAGGTCTGAACTTGCTACGATTTATGGTGAACCACTTAACAACAACGCTTCCGCACAATTGTTTTTGTCTAATAAAATGTATTTCAATTGTATCAAATGTCCAATACATTACTATAAGTACTTTTCATACAAGAAAATGTTAAGCGATGTATCAGAAAGAAAAGACAAAATATTTCAATACCTAAGTCGCTATGAGTTGTATATGTAGTTAATGTTTCATTAATTTAACATTAAATAGTTTGTCTTTTTATGATCATCATAAATAACTTTTGACATTCTACTCTATGAATTTCCTTATTAGAAGTCACATGCTGTAATGAGTTTAATTTGTATTAATTTGTAATACATATATGTATGCATATCGTGTAAGAAAGCTTTGACAATTCATTATGTTCAATGTTGTCAAGCTGTAGCTGAAATACCAATGTTCAAAATTTATGGTTACTCTTGCATTATAAATCGCCAAAGGGAAAAAAGTCATACCGTCCTACCGGAAATACTGCTGTCATCTAGTGGCAAAGATAGAAAACAGCTTTCTATTGATCCTGTAATCATTGCGCAAGAAAAATCAAGTGGGTGATAAAATTTGATAATATTCAAAAACATACAACAGTCACAATTATAAATTAAATAAATATCCTTCTTTATTCAATTGCAGATACATTAAAATACTGCCTGATGAAACCTTAAAACCCTTGACATATTTATAGTCTTTACTATTTTACAGTTTTAGATAAAATGTTGCCGTTTAAAAAATATCGACAATTAGAATTATTTAATTTATTTAGACGATTACACATTTGCTTTCATACATTAAGTAACTCGGTTATTAGATATCAACGGTATCAATGATCAGATACATATATATTATGTATATGAATTATTTTTGTAATTTATAGTAAATAAATGATTGATTATTAATCATTAAATATAATTGTACTTGGGGCAAGACTCTACTGAGTCTCTTCTTTGAACTCATGTCTTAAAATAATTTGTCTCAGAGTGACACTTTCCAGAACAACGCTCATATCGCGTATAAAAGCTATGTTAGATTATCCAGAATATCATCTAACATTTCTTTTAGGTGATCGCCAAATGATATTCTATTGTTTGGCAGATCAGGAACTGCACATTGTTCTATTAAATGTGATAAATTTGGATATTTCTCCAATATCGCGACTGGTATGTCATGTAATAAACCCCCAGGAATTGAAGTTGCGCTAGTTTTTTCAGAGAGTAAATGCTGAAAACAATAATACATTAAAAACTCCAATGAAAACAGTTAAATCATATTTCAGTTACATGCGCTTTGACAAATATTGAATCAATCTATATTCAATAAATTGCATGTAATATAAAAGAGTACTTTATATAGATTGTCCTCAAGAAATTCAATTAGATTTTCACATTCATAAGTTCAATGACATGATTCATAGTGATAATATGGAATGCTATTAAGAATCAAACACGTTTTATTATTTTCCAACATTTTTTAACTCACTTGGCATACAGCATAGTAATTATGATCACTCAATTGATGACTGCAGATATCCATAGGAGAAAAAGTCAAACAATTTTGGCACTCAAAGTCAAAATTGTTTGTGTGTATCTTATGCCAATCGTTTATGTCATCTAAAGTTTGAATGAGATAAAGATAATCATTATAAATTTGAAAAAAATAATAAAAAGTTAGAGAAATGTAAATATAACAATTTAAATGAAAATCTTGCTAACTTTTGGTAGATAGTTTCTTATCCACAACAATAATATTTTCCAAGTCAACGAACTTTATCTCATATTGGGAGTCCACAGCAATATTCTCAGGTGAAATATCTGTTAGATAAAATCCAAAGTCTGGATTTCGAAAAGTGAACATTCGAGCAGCTCTCAATAATCTTGAAGCAATTTTAGCTCTATGCATCCATGATTCAGAATGAAAATTATTTAATGGCTGACCAGCATATTCCTCGAGCACAAGTCTCCCACAAGCTCCTAAGTATTTTGGTACTGGCCACGCATTATCTATGGAGAGAATCTGTACAAAGAAATATATTTAAATGATGCACCGATACAATATTTAAAAATGATGTAAGACTGTATTTTACCTGAAGAATAAGAGGTTCTGGATTGATCTTAATCATGGTCCACAAATATGCCTGTGATACAATTTTCTTGTCATTACCACTGTTTGCAAATACATTATAGAAAAGAAGATCTATTCGATCAGTAGATGGGCATAATCTAAGCCGACTGCCATCCACAGTTTCATAGTCTAAAGATATTTCTTTGATTATGCGAGAGTAGAAGTCTATATTGTGTGTCTGGGCTTGGTTTATATTCCTGGGGCAGATGTCTATTAAATTAGGATCAGTACAAAGGTCTGTATCGAAAGCATCCAATTCTGCAGTATGTGCCAGCTTCTTAAGAACTATTGGTTTTATTCCATTGGTAGCATAATATACATTTTTGGTACTGAACAAATTGGCAAATACCATGTGAAGACTAGAATATTCAATTTTTATTTTGTTTTTAAAAATATTGCTACAGGCTGAAACACCATAGCAAGCAGGACACTTGTGAAGTTCTGTCAACTGCACTACACTAACATTCAGTGTATCCATAAATATCCTTATACCTAAGGCTAGAGATAGTAATCCAAAGATAAGAAGAGCTTTCCACTTCCGAAATCTTATTATCTTACATATATATAACATGATGAAAAGTTGGGACCATTCCAACTATGAGTGAGTATACAATATATAGTTACAGAAAATATTAGTATTTGTTTATGAATGAACAAATTTTATTTTTTTTTAAAGATCCAATTATCCACTACGCAAGTCTTGTTGCACGGTATCATTTGAATGTATAAGCAATTGACATATGCACATCAAAATGTATTGTAGATAACAATATATGTATATGTATATACAATCAATTTTTGGGTTATGTACCGTCAGTTGACGATATCACTTTCCTCTTTACATTATGTATTAGAAAATAAACGCAGTTAAACTGTTTAATTTCTATATCTTTGAGCTGTTTCAGTGAATCCACTTGCAAATTGACACGTTATAGAGAGTGGTAACTACATACTCTTTACTCATTTTTCGATTAGCCATGATATATATATATTTTTTTTTTTGTATACATATATATATACCAATAAACAATAAACAGTTGTTAAATCGAATATTATTCAAACGTAGGTAAAATTTTTAATTATTTTACATATAGCCCTGATCTAACATCCTGCGACTTTGTATTATTCCTTTATATTCCGTAACACTTGAGAAGACGTCATTTTCAATAGAAAGGCAGCCATACCTACAGTGGCGAACAAAAGTATGAGGACAGGAGTACAAAACAGATCAGTTTTATTCAACGTAATGATATTTACAAAAAAAAGATCGATTGCTAACAATTCAGAAGCCAAAAAAATTATATTTCTTTAACTGTCTATTTTGAAAAACGACTTCTGTTAACAGCCTTCGCAATTTCTGCATACTATTTATTTTGATTTCAAGTTTAATATGATTTTTCTTTCGAAGACGGTAGTTTCTTGTCCTTTACGTCCCATTACTAGTTTTCAACTACGTTTTAACTTATTTACAGCTTCCTGCGGATTTAGTTCTTATCGCGAAAACGTAGGGACTCCCGTTTACTTGTACAAAGAAATATAATTTTTTTATGCTATTGAATTGTTTGCAATCGATCTCTTTTGAATAAAATGAAGTATGAGATATGTATTATTACGTTGAATAAAACAGATCTAATTGGCACTCTTTTTGTTATCCTACAGCCAGAGATGAGTAGGGAGATTGCCAATGAGCCTGTTTTTGGTGATGGCAATTTTTCTCTGGTTTCGGCGCGTCACCTTAGCGGAGGTCCCTCGAAGCAGTTCCACGTTTTTGATTGGTCGTGTATATATAGTAATACTACACGTGATAATCTGAAGCTGTGTTTTGGCGCGTCGACGCGCCACCTGAACGAGACTCTCGAACTAGTTCCACGTTTTTGATTGGTCGAATGAATTCGTGTGTTCCTCGAGATCCGCGATTTTAAACCGGGTGAACACTCAAATAGGGAGACTTATCCACCTTTTTTTTT
>NW_014333480.1:89516-90143 GCF_000341935.2 Cephus cinctus
TTTCTTCTAGTTTAAAATCATGTACACTGAGCGTCATTAATAGGTCCATCTTTTAGTGCAGTGAGGTAAGAGAATATTGCGAGCCAAGCAACACCGGGTCAAAAAAAATTAAACAAAAAAGAAATGAAGCAAAAAAAGTTTTCCTATCTAGACGCGAACGCGGCACCTAACGATTACGAAGCTGAAACCGTTGTCAACGCGCCCAATGCATGTTCTTCACACATGATGATCCATAGCTGGTGGAAATGCGCAGCCTCACTTGTTGCGATACGGACTCTCATGAAGATGTAAGAGAAAAATTGACAGCAATGGAAAAAAAATCTCGTTTCCGCTTAACGCTTTTGCATTTCTAACATAGATACATTTCTCCATTTCATTTTTTGTTTTAACGTGCCGTGGTCTGATTAAAAAAAAATTTGATAACGCTCGCAAGTATGGCAGGCTGTTTCACTTTTTGATAGTTTAAATATTATTCAGCCGAATAGAAAAGTAGTAAAAAATGTCCCAAAAAATGGCACTTTTTAATATCGGGTAAAAAAAATGAAAAGCGTAGAAAACCCACACAATTATTTTATACACATGTATGGTAAGATGAGACAAATAGTATAGAAAACCCACACAATTATT
>NW_014333480.1:90841-91063 GCF_000341935.2 Cephus cinctus
TTTATTGGATGTATACGATGTAATATAATACAATATTTGTAGATTAATATTATCATGTATTTCATGAAACTTCAGTTAATTAGGTAAACCAATAAGCATAGTTGATAATTAAAAGAAAAAAGAGGTAAGACGTCAGTCTCGAACCCGAGACTCTCGGACGTTAACTCAGCAGAAAGCACGTGTGCCATCGAGTCATTGTGGTATATCATTTAGCAAACTTAT
>NW_014333481.1:0-239 GCF_000341935.2 Cephus cinctus
GGCCTATCTACTTTCATCGAATTACCGAAGGAGGTGCAAAGTAAGAAGGTAGTCGTAAACATTAGAAACAACGATCCGTAGTATTTTCTCTGGTCGGTTACGGCAGCCCTTCATCCAGCAAAACTTCATGTAGACAGGATCAATTCGTACCCCCACTTCAGCTCAGTGCTAAGGTATGAAGGTTTAAGTTTTCCGATTGGCTTAAAGGACATTTCGAAATTCGAGAAGATGAATGATTT
>NW_014333481.1:1376-1641 GCF_000341935.2 Cephus cinctus
TGATTAGAGCTCTAGCTACATCTTTCGAGGGTTCAATGAATTTAGTACCAGTAAACAAAGAAAGATATATATCTTTCACGAAGAGCGGCAAAGATACGATTGTAAATTTCAGATTTATCGATTCATTTAGATTTATGCCGAGTAGTATTGACAAATTAGCATCTTATTTGAAAAATAATGAGAAATTAATTACGCGTAAACATTGTAATAATGTATAGGAATTCCATTTATTGACTAGAAAAGGTGTTTTTCCCTACGAATATAT
>NW_014333482.1:0-1168 GCF_000341935.2 Cephus cinctus
ACAGGGTTCGTGTCCTCACGAGAATCCTGAGGATAGAATATTCGAAGGGGCATAGGTTGTGGATGAGGTCAGGTGCGCTGTACGTAAAGGATATCAAATAACGGCGATAAACGAAATATGGAAATACGAAATCACTCAGTACGATCCGTCGACGCGGACGGGCGGCCACTTTGCCAGTTACATAAATACATTCCCGAAGATTAAGCAGGAGGCTAGCGGCTGGCCGCGCGAGTGCTGCGACGATGAGTCTAAGAAGCTCTATGTAGAGGAGTACGATCGGGTCGAGGGTATTCGACTAGATCCTGCTAATATAAAATCAAATCCCGGTCTGCGAGCAGTCGCCAAACTATGTCTGAATTCCTTTTGGGGTAAGTTCGGGCAACGCGAAAATCTACCTAAAACGGAAATCGTAACGACTCGTCAGAAGCTCGTGAGTTTGCTTACGTGCCCGGAGGTCGAAATTACGGGTATTCTACCCGTAGATGACGAAGTTCTCTACGTCAACACGAGTAGTACGAGCGAATCGGTGATTCCCACAGCGTACACAAACGTCGTTATAGCCGCGTACACCACGGCTCAAGCTCGTCTTAAGTTATATGACTATCTCGAGAAATTAGATCGACGCGTACTATATTACGACACCGACTCGTGTATATACGTATCGGGTGGTCGTCACGCCGATAACGCTTACGAGCCGCCGCTCGGCAGTCTTTTGGGCGATTTAACGGACGAGTTGGAGTCGTACGGTGTTGGTAGCTATATCACGTCTTTTGTATCGGGAGGCCCGAAATTTTACGCGTACCGGGTACGTAAGCCAGACGGTTCTCACGCAGAGGTCTGCAAAGTCAAAGGTATCACGATCGACCACGCGACGAGTCTTGCCATTAATTATGACTGGATATGGTCTTATGTAACGGGGGAGACCAGCGAACCTCTCGTTTTACGCTATGACGCGATACGTCATACTCCGTTTCACGACGTAGTGACACGCCTCGAATCAAAAACGTGTAAACCGACAGAGCTTCAAAAGCGGCGACGCGACGGTCGTTTCGGATCCTTGCCGTACGGGTTTATGTAGCTAATATTACCCGAAAATTGTACAAATGTATATACCATCCTGAACAATAATTCACCGTGCGGCTTTATGTAACTACTATTACAAAAAAAA
>NW_014333482.1:4180-4696 GCF_000341935.2 Cephus cinctus
TCTTTACATATAACGGAGGCTACGCTCCTCGTTAGACGCGCCGAAATAAGCCCCGGTATTCTAATTGCTCATTCTAAAATGTTGTCTAAGACAACGGCAAAGTATCCGCTAACGCGTGTCGAGGTGAAGGCGCTGACAATGCACGCCGGTTTGCACGGTGGCACTATGGATAACGTGATTCTCGGCCAATTACCTAAGCGGATTATAATAGGTTTCGTCGATAACAAAGCCTTCAATGGCAACTATCAACTCAACCCGTTCAATTTTAAAAACTATCGTATTAATTTCTTATCGCTGTACGTCGACGGTGTTCAAGTACCCTCGAAAGCACTGCAGACCGATTTCGGCAAATCCGGTCTTTACGTGGACGCGTATCACACGCTCTTCACTGGCACGGGTATACACTTCCTGAACGAGGTTAATTCGATATCTAGGAACGCTTACGCAGACGGCTACTGCCTGTTCGTTTTCGATCTCACACCCGATCTCTCGGCAAATAGCAACACCCACTGGAAC
>NW_014333482.1:4877-5290 GCF_000341935.2 Cephus cinctus
CGAATTGAGGTACGCTTCGACGAGCCGCTGGCCGCCACCGTGAACTGTATCGTATACGCTGAGTACGATAACGTTGTGGAGATCGACATAGGTCGAAAATACATAGGTCAGCAATTTGGGGTATGCGTCATCGTCATTTTTGCGCACTCGGTATCGCCTGTGATCGTTAGCATCGCCGTTAGTTTCTCGTTGAACGCCTTCGAGTTAGCATCGCAACGATGGATTTCGTGATCGAGATCGAATACTTCAAAGATTCGGAGGGGCGTCTGGCTCCGAAGGAGATCGGCGTCGTGGCTGTGGAAAGAAAATACATAAGCCACTGGATCGTTTCACCGCCCTGCGATTTCAACGAATTACCACCGGTGATCAGAAGCGAGGACAACACCATGACCCGCTATCAACACGGTCTAGAG
>NW_014333482.1:5326-6216 GCF_000341935.2 Cephus cinctus
GGTTCGACGGTGGTGTAACGTACAAACAGTTATACACCAATCTCCGAAATATTGCCGGTATTTCGCGGAACATATACACGCGAGGTCCGGAGAGCGTACTTTTTCTGCAGACCGTTATGGCAAGGGAAGTTATAAATTTGGATGAAACCCCCGATAACTCACCATACGAGGACTTCCCACCGAATCGTGACCATTACGAGTGTATCGTTTCACGCCTGTAAGGAGACACGGGGATAGTTTACCTGCGCTCTGAACAACGCATTGCGTCTTGAATTCTGGCTTCGGAATAACGGACCGCATATATGAACACGCTAGACCTTTACTTCGGCCTTTGCGGTATATCGGAGCATACGACGGGTGTCTACGCAGCTGATAGAATACCCAGAAACTGGTCGAAACCCGCTGCCATTATTGCTAATACGGACGATAATACGAAGCCAGGAGCACATTGGGTTGCAATGTACGTGGACGCTGGCGGAGACGGCTACTACTTTGACAGCTACGGATTACCACCGCTGAATCATCACCACGCATCGAGACTCCGACGGAACTGTCGATCCTTCCGATGGCACTCTCAGCAGCTTCAGAGCGAGACATCAACGGTGTGCGGCCAATTCTGCATGATGTTTTTACACTACCTCTCCTCAGGCTTCGGGATCCATGCCTTCCAGAATGTGTTTAGTAGTGATTTGCGGAGAAACGATAGAATCGCCCGAGAGTACTACGATGCTTTTGTGCGAAAGAAGCGTTTGGCGGATCGTCGGTATGCGCAGGATAATAAGATCTACGGTGGCGGCAGTAGGGTGCAATATTCGCGGTGTAGATCAGGCTACATGTGTTGAGACCTGTTTCATGAAAGCCGAGTGGGTTGTACATTTAATTACATAAAT
>NW_014333483.1:0-140 GCF_000341935.2 Cephus cinctus
GCGGCCACCCCAAGATCCTGATACGAATACGGTATCTTGGCTGCAGGGCACAGTCCGAGATATACACGCGTACCTTACAAGCTCGTGTACCGCGAAAGATTATATAGGTCTGACGATTAAATCAGACAGTTTTGCGTGCG
>NW_014333483.1:451-1018 GCF_000341935.2 Cephus cinctus
ATATTTGCCATAATAAACACCGATAATCTCTGTCTACCTAGATCGCTCGCTGTGGCGATGGTATACGCCGAACGCGGGGAAGTACGCTCTGGGGAACTGCATGAGAGATGGAACGCTGTACGGCGTCAACGGGGCAAATTTCAAAAACAATTAGCTCTCGAGCTTGTGACAAACGCCTGTGTAGACATATCGCCCGATGGTTGCGGTATTCGGGAAATTGATAAATTTCAAAGACACCTTGCTCCGGATGGTATAGCCATTGTTGTTTACGAGTTCAACAGTATAGGCAGCGGTGAGAAACCGCTGTACGACGGATCGCCGATAGTCGATAGCGCGTACGGTTCAGGGAAACCACGGCAAACTCTTCGCATCCTGTATTATAATAATTCGCAGCATTATCAGCCTATTTTAAATATGCGGGGTGCGGTCGGTAGTCGGGGTTTTTGCATACCATGTAACAGATTTTACACGCACGAGGCACAGCATAAGTGCTCCAACAAATGTGCTAGATGCTTCGAAAAACCACCTTGCGATTCGGCTCTCCCCACATTGCATTGTCGCGAGTGC
>NW_014333484.1:0-1135 GCF_000341935.2 Cephus cinctus
CCATAGCCTGACCGTGGTGGATGAGACTTCGGAATGTAATTCTGTATCTGTTCATGAATTTGCTGACGATCCCCAATCTACTCAGCCTTCAAAAAATAATCTTGTAGTTAGCCAAAATTCTACTGCCGCTATCCCATTATCTATGAGCCAAATTGTGAACCTCAAAGAGTTAATTAATCGGGAAGTCATTAAAAAAGTGGGCTCCATCATTAACCATATCGAAGAGGGTTTGATCGGTTTGTTGAACGAAGGATCAATATGCGAAGCCTCTATAAGGAGCATATGTTCAGAATCCTTACAGATCTGACCCATTCTCCCGGGATATAATTTGGCCTAGCGGCTGGCTGTGAATGTCTTGTTATTTTTGTGCATTGTTAAATTTTTTCTAGAATTGTCATTTCCTGTTAAGCTATTTATATTATTTATTTATTTTCATCGTAAAGATAGTTGATTTTTCAGCCGCACTGTTTATATTTATTGGGCTGTTCTAGATTGTTGTTACTATTTATTCTATGAGTTACTATTTAGATAAAGTATTAACTAATTTTTATAAGATTTACAGTTATATATATTTACCTAGTGATTGTTACGATGTCGCCAAAAGAGAACCTAAAAATTATCCAGTGGAATGCTCGCAGCTTGAGGTCGTCCTTGTCTGAGCTTCAGATTCTTGCCAAGGATGCTCACGTTCTGTGTATCTCGGAGACTTGGTGGAGATCTGAGCAACAAATTAAAATCAGGCACTTCAACATCATTAGGAAGGACAGAGGGGACGGAAGAGCTGGTGGCGGAGTAGCAATACTTATCCGGAAATCGATTCCGTTCCGCTCAATTGATACTTCCTCGGCAAGACCTGGTGGAGTCGAGATGTGTGGTATCGAAATCTTACATGGTCCCATCTCAATTTCTCTTAGGGTCTTTTCATTATACAGGCCTCCTGAGTGCTCCATGTCTTCATTGGCTTGGAAGTCTCTTCTAGATTCACTAGGGCAAAATAACATTTTAGTTTGCGGGGATTTCAACGCTCAAAACCCTGTATGGGGCAGCTCTTGTTCCAACGCAGCCGGCAATAATTTAATTAACGCACTTGATCATATAGATCTCTCCGTTATTAACAACGGTAGCGCAACGAGAA
>NW_014333485.1:0-1652 GCF_000341935.2 Cephus cinctus
CGCGCAAGCTCTCTCACCACATCAAGGTCCTGCAATCCCCAGAGAGAGAACCTCAACCTCAACCTAACAATAACTCGTCAAAAATGATCACGGTAAAAGCTTAATAACAAACATACAGCATTAGAATACTATGAGCACGTGCATTCTTTGTCAAATTCTAAGGAATACGTGTCTTTTATTTGTTATTTCATATATCAAAATTTCGAGATAATCAACGTTGAAGTTGCAATAATGTGAACAATGAAAACGCTTTTAAACGGAGCGTAGCTGATGTCGCGAACCAGCCTGCAAGGCCTATAACGTATTTTCTTAACTCGACACCGATAACGATAAAATCCGAGAATTAACCTATGTTACCTACGGCCGTCCACTCTTCGCTCATGCATCCGCAAGCTAGGCGGGCGCCAACCAATTCTTTTTTCCACCGGGAACTGACGAGCCGATGTGACCTGGGAGTTGGGGTGGAAGAGGCCCATCTCTGCCAAAACGACAGCTCTGACGGAACCTATCAGATACGGCGATAACTTAACGAATCCTGTCGGTTTTTGGGGACGCGTAAAATCCAGAAACGCAAGCATAGGTGTTAATCTTTGGGGTCACGTAAAATCAGCAAACGCAACTCGATGCACGAATGGGAGCGGATGATTACGGAAACGCATGGCCGCTTAGGCTGCTAGGTTGAGGTAGAAAGGGTCAGAGTAAGCGTCAGGCAAATAGTGCCAGATACAGAGAGCAACGGATCGAGAACGTGACAGAACGAATCGGCGTATCAAATCGAAATCCCTTCACCAATTAATAAATTGGGAGTCCTAACTGGAGCTGGTGCAGCTAGTCTATGAAGGCCGAGGACCATATCCAGACGACATTCAGGTGGGCACTGCACCAGGGCACATCACTACACCTCCGGAATACACAGAAAATCCATAGAATTTCCTGGATATCGCGAGAACAACGCAAGAATTACATGAGCGAGAACTTTCTATATCGTATCGAAACACAGCTAGAAAAATTATCAACAGATCGCACGGGAGCGCGAGGCAGCTCATGACACCTCGGTCGGTACCTCGAGACAGACTGTTTTGACAATAGACAAATTCGAGGACTGACCATCCTGATTGGTCAAGATCCTTATAGCCGATAACTTTTCCTTTCCCTCGAGTCGTCGCTTTAAACCAAATCGAGAGCGTTCCTTAGCGAATCGGTGTAACCGTTTATGATGAGAATATATTAAATAATTCCTCTTTAGAAGTATTCACGTTCACCATCGATATCCGGCTACTGGTTCTAAACGGTCGCCAGCTTTTTCACCAACAACAAGCAAGGATTCAGCCGGATTATTTTGTTACGTCCGAACCAGAATGGAGGCCTAGACTGGTGCCTTTACCGAACCGTAATATACTATAACTTTGCCCTGTTTTGAGTCAATGCTTGCGCACTTTACTTGGGATTGGGCTATGCCTCTAATTACCAAGGGAAGGATGAATTGAACTGGATATTTGCTAGGATTGAGTTGAATATTACTAAACAAATGGAAACCATCACCAACTAAACAATTGAACCTAGGAAATCTAACATTTATGATATTTCAACAACATTAGATAGTACCGTCACCAATAATAATTTGATTGTGCTTACCTTGATTCTGTTGCTTA
>NW_014333485.1:1859-2126 GCF_000341935.2 Cephus cinctus
AACTGGTACTAGATAAATTAATGAATTGCAATAATTGGAGTAACTGTTAGATGGTATTTTGTGCGAGAGGAATGTAGAACTTTTTTACTAGACTGTCTGACGGACCAGCGGAGAATGAGGACGAGACTTGGAAAAAATTAGGGATGTTGGTTAGCGGGGGTGGATTGTTGGAGTAGGATTAGGAATTGCTACTATTGGTTCAGCTTGACAAATTTTTAAGAAGAAGAGCATGGAGTGGTTAAAGAAATTAATTCATTGGTGCTGGGA
>NW_014333485.1:2216-2524 GCF_000341935.2 Cephus cinctus
AAAGGAATTGCTGGATCAGGATTGGATGAGGATGACTTCTTTGTAAATGAATAAGGAGTTTTTAGTAGGGTTTTCCAGGAAGGGTCATTGAGTCATAAAGTTAGGAGAGTCCGCATATGCATCGCATAAACAACGTCAATAACAGTCAAACTAAATATGCTTTCTATAAACATTTCCGTTAGGCTCTACTCATTGTCAGTAGACCTAAAACCTATATATTAAATAACCATATCTTTGGGTCGCTATGTGATGAAAACCAGACCCACTGTTTAGTCTTCCCATAGTCCGACATAGACCACGTACGTAGG
>NW_014333485.1:2710-3841 GCF_000341935.2 Cephus cinctus
ATTATCATTCAATGAAGTTATGATCTCACTGTTTAGTCTTCCCATAGTCCGACATAGACCACGTACGTAGGATCTGATTTTCCACGCGGACGTAACACCTCCCCCCTTAAGACGAATGTCGGGGTACAATCCGGACATTCGCATTAGTGGAAGCATTATTTCCCAATAACTGATCAAAGGTTAAATGTCGCAGCCGGAAATTATCATTCAATGAAGTTATGATCTACCTATTCTTAAAATTTTCCAAAATAAATCAATCAATTGGCCGACATCTAAACCTTGATTTACGCAATATTAGAATAGTAATAATGACAATATATATAATAATGATATAACCCGTATTAAATAATATTTGAAACATTAATAATAGTAAAAAGATAATTATGATAATAGTACTAATAATGGTAGTGGTAGTAGTAACAATAATAACGATAATAGTGGTAATAATAATAATAGAAATAACAATGATAATAATGATACTGAACTTTTGACAAAATAAGACCTATGTAATCACTCTTTCCGCTGATGATGTTCTAATTATCCTCGAGGCCGGAGTCGACTTCGTCATAAGACGTCCAGTCACCGTTGAGGGGTTCGCCTTCTTCGATTACATTTGCCCTCGGACCCAGTTCGCCTAGTTCAGCCTCGATAACTATGCTGTGCAGGATAGGCTCTTTCCTTAGGTAATGGAACAAGGTGACCCAAGAACTACCATCCGGATCTCTTTGGTCCACCTGGATCCAAATCCTCTCTTGCCCGACTGCCTCCCGGAGAAGATGGCAAGCTTCTACTGTCCATCGCCGACTTCTTCGGGGCCTTACGTTATAGAGGCCACATAATAACGCGGCCCACGGGATAGTAGTGAAAGCCCTCGGAAGGTACAGGAGGCGGGAGATATGCACCCACATTTGCGTACCTTCGTCCCCCAGGGTGATCCAGGCCCGGTGACGAATTCGATCGAGGATAGTAGCTCGACACCAGTGCTCTCCAATTAGTATGGCTCCCAGGCGTCCATACCGGATATCCTCAGGGTACATAGGCCGAATCGCACCTCCGACACGCTCATAGTAGGTGCCGAGCAGATTATTTATGAGTTGGGCCTTTTTCCGCAGCGTGTGTGGTTGTACCCAG
>NW_014333485.1:4894-5075 GCF_000341935.2 Cephus cinctus
CGCGATAATCATGAATTAAGAAAGATCATCGAGGAAAGACTACCGCGAAATCTGCTAGAACTGATACAAGCAGAAATGCAGAAATCAGGACGAGAGCACCAAGAAGCTCAGCAAAGATAGCAGGTAGACCTGGCAAGTACTAGGATAGATATCGCGGATCTAGAGATTAAACACCATAAGT
>NW_014333486.1:0-5152 GCF_000341935.2 Cephus cinctus
ATCTGCTTAAGGGGGTCCCAGGGGTCTGCACGGTGTTTACGGTGTCGACGGTGGTGTTGGTGGGGTGTATGAGGCATTGACAGGTAGTGCTGCTGCTCCACGCTCTCCTGAGGGATGAGAACCATCTTTTTGGCATGCTCCATCTCGATCTGTCTCTCTCTTCGCGGCATATACCCCTATCCACTTCCCCCTATGAATTTCGATATGACGGTGCCCAGTATGCGTGCTAGCAGAAGAGGTAAAAAACCACCGCTCTGAACAATAAGACGTTTTCTAGTTTCGACGGCTGAACCCGGTCTGGATAAGCGTCTCAACAGCGATGCGTGTTTTCGAATATACTATTAGAGAGTTTACAGGGTTTTACAGGCTTACAATCGCGGTGGCCGGGCGCGGCGGGCGCGCGACACGCGTGAGGTTCGTACGTCGCGCGCGCTTGCTAGCTCTTATCGGTGACGTTGCTAGCCCCTGGTGTGGGTGAGCTCATCATGCACCTGTGAGCTAACTGCCTGCCTGTATGTGCGTCAACCATATCGCTAGCCACCGTGCACTGCTAGCATGTCCGAAGCGCCGCTGAAAAAAAAAAAAACATAACGTGGACGGGCTGGTAGAGCCTTCGGGGATAGATCGGTAAAAGAGATTTTTCTTGTTTTTCAAATTAATACGTTTATTATCTGTACTATTAGTGCTCAGGGTTGTATATACATTTGCACATATTTTGGTAATATTAGTTACATAAAACCGTACGGTAAAATATTGTTCAGTGTTGTATATACGTTTGTACAATTATTTTTTTTATAATAGTGGTGACATAAAGCCACACGCTCAGTTATTGTTTAGGATGATATATACATTTGTACAACTTTTTTGTTGGTAATATTAGCTACATAAATCCGTACGGCAACGATCCGACACGACCGTCGCGTCGCCGTTTTTGAAGCTCTGTCGGTTTACACGTTTTTAATTCTACACGTGTCACTACGTCGTGAAACGGAGTACGACGTATCGCGTCATAGCGTAAAACGACCGCTTCGCTGGTCTCCCCCGTTACATAAGACCGTATCCAGTCATAATTAATGGCAAGACTCGTCGCGTGGTCGATCGTGATACCTTTGACTTTGCAGACCTCTGCGTGAGAACCGTCTGGCTTACGTACCCGGTACGCGTAAAATTTTGGACCTCCCGATACAAATGACGTGATGTAGCTACCAATACCGTACGACTCCAGCTCGTCCGTTAAATCGCCCAAAAGACTGCCGAGCGGCGGCTCGTAAGCGTTATCGGCGTGACGACCACCCGATACGTATATACACGAGTCGGTGTCGTAATATAGTACGCGTCGATCTAATTTCTCGAGATAGTCATATAACTTAAGACGAGCTTGAGCCGTGGTGTACGCGGCTATAACGACGTTTGTGTACGCTGTGGGTATCACCGATTCGCTCGTACTACGCGTGTTAACGTAGAGTACTTCGTCATCTACGGGTAGAATACCCGTAATTTCGACCTCCGGGCACGTAAGCAAACTCACGAGCTTCTGACGAGTCGTTACGATTTCCGTTTTAGGTAGATTCTCGCGCTGCCCGAACTTACCCCAAAAGGAATTCAGACACAGTTTGGCGACTGCTCGCAGACCGGGATTTGATTTTATATTAGCAGGATCTAGTCGAATACCCTCGACCCGATCGTACTCCTCTACATACAGCTTCTTAGACTCATCGTCGCTGCACTCGCGCGGCCAGACGCTAGCCTCCTGCTTAATCTTCAGGAATGTATTTATGTAACTGGCAAAGTGGCCGCCCGTCCGCGTCGTCGGATCGTACTGAGTGATCTCGTATTGCCATAGGCAAAGTGACCGCCCGTCCGTGTCGTCGGATCGTACTGAGTGATCTCGTATTGCCATATTTCGTGTATCGCCGTTATTTGATATCCTTTACGTACAGCGCGTCTGACCTCGTCCACAACCCATGTCCCTTCGAATATTCTATCCTCAGGATTCTCGTGAGGACACGAGCCCTGTAGCGTTGACTCTGCACAGGAACGACACAGTGCGAAAAGCAATTTACCGTGCATGCGTGTCGGTAACACGGGGTGATACAGATCTCGCGGTGGTAACACGACACACTTAATCAGCCCCTCTACGCTGTCGATGTTATTGTGATCACCCGTTAGTTCGCGACAATCATTGCCCACGTACACTCTAGGGTGACCTACAGGGAATTTCCCCATTTTCGATATGAAGGGATAGAGCGAGCACACATCCACGTAGTGTATCCAAATTTCCCTGTTTTCGATATGAAGGGGTAGAGCGAACACACATTCACGTAGTGTATCCTCTCAGAACCCTCGACTTCGTAAAAACTGACGGTATTCCCTGTACGTCCACCGAAGAAAGCATCGCGGGGTTCCAGCGGTAGTTGCGCTACCAACGGGTTCTCATTCAATGTTCTACATAATGTAGCCTGTGCCGGATCGCTTATCCATCTATCGAAATCACACTCCCAGATTTCTGTCAATTCGTAACCGAGATACCGGATCTTATCACCCATTGCCTGCGTTCTCTCGAAGCGCGCATCCATAGATTCCCCCGTGTGCAACAGCGTATCCCTGTTTATGCGATAACATTTTGGGCACCCGTGCCAGAAGCAGAACGACACACAAGTTTGGTGTGTGGATGCGTACCGTGTCGTCACCGGGCAGCTTCTGTATCTGCTGTGTGTCAAAATCGTAAAAAATGAATAGAATATTTTTTTCCACGGGCGCCTTTTTACCGGTCTGACGTAACACTGATGGCCTAATTTGTCAACGCTCTTGCAGACTCTGCAGTACACCTTATCACAAGAGTGTTTACGCAGCGCTCTTTGAAGAGGCCTGAGACACTGTGGACAGCTGGGAACGGCCTGACATACGCTCTTTTCTTTTTCCTTCTGTTTGATAAATAGCGTGTTTATATGATTATCGAAACAGGTTTGACCAAAAAAGTACCTATGGCACTCGCGACAATACAATGTGGGGAGAGCCGAATCGCAGGGCGGTTTTCCGAAACATCTAGCGCATTTGTGGGAGCACTTATGCTCTGCCTCGTGCGCGTAGTATCTGTTACATGGTATGCAAAAACCACGACTACCGACCGCACCCCGCATATTTAAAGTAGGGTGATAATGCTGCGAATTATTATAATACAGGATGCGGAGCGTTTGCCGTGGTTTCCGTAAGCCGTACGCTTTATCAACTGCTTGCGAACCGTCGTACAGCAGTTTCTCGCCGCTACCCATGCTGTCAAAATCGTAAACAACGATTGCTATACCCCTCGGGACTAGGTAGCTTTGAAATTTATCAATTTCTGGAATACCGCAATCGTCCGGCGGTATGTCTGCACACGCGTTTGTCACAAGCTCGAGAGCAAATTGTTTTTGTAATTTACCCCGCTGACACCGTACAGCATTCCATCGCTCATGCAACACCCCAGAGCGTACCTCTCCGCGTTCAGCGTGTACCATCGCCACAACAAGCGACCTAGGTAGACAGAGGTTATCGTTATTTGCTATAGTCAGTATAGAGTGTTTTTTTACAAATTCGTGCGCTAATCGCACGCGTCCTGTACCCCGCAGTACTTCGACTATACACGACTCGATGACAAAAGACCTATCTATTTGAAATGCCTGGGCACTCTGCGTGACGGACGAAATCACACCCCACACATCGTTTTCGAGAAGCTCTCGAGCCGGTCTGTACGACAGCCACGCTGCCCCGCACGCAAAACTGTCGGATTTGATCGTTAGACCTATTATAGTCCCGCGCAGTACACGAGCTTGTGAGTTACGCGTGTATATCTCTGACTGCCCCGTGTAACCATGATACCGTATCTGTATCAGGGTCTTCGGGCGGCCTCTGGATAGCCATTGTTATTTCACACCCGTCTAAACGAAACCTATTTATACGACGTGTCGTTTCGGATTCTATTGTAAATTTATATCCAGGTGGTAGCACGTCGTTATTGATACCTCCGTCGGCGTCATTGTCGTCGCTCTATGGTCGAAGAAGGGGGCCACCACCGATCTGCCGACACATCCCATCGTCTTCTGCATCTAACGTTTGGGAAAAAAAGTTTTTATTTTTAATTGTTAAACAAAAAAGTGTTAAGCGCATACTAACTTATCATCCCTCGCAAGTATTAAACACTAACCCTATGTAAGAGAATAGCGCGTCTAACTGGTTTTCATCACCCCCTACATTTTTTTTTAAAGTTAGCTATTTCGACAAAAAAAAAAGCGTTAACCGCTAAGGAGCTAACTTTATACGCTACCTTCTTCGTAGGTATCCACGTCGTTTGGATTCTCATCATCATCATCATCATCGAGGTCTGCTAAAACTTCAGCAGCCTCGTCGGCATCCGCCTCTACGTACACACCGTTTCTAAGAACCCATAGTTTCGGTTCTTCAGCAT
This sequence comes from Cephus cinctus, assembly GCF_000341935.2. Classification (NCBI taxonomy): domain Eukaryota; kingdom Metazoa; phylum Arthropoda; class Insecta; order Hymenoptera; family Cephidae; genus Cephus; species Cephus cinctus. Next base: position 4,445 of record NW_014333486.1, read on the forward strand.
TGTTCTGATCCTGCAGTGGTAGCAGGTCACCCTGTATAATAGGTTCGCGAATATCGTTGGCTATAGCCGCATCGAGCGAATCTACAATTCTTTACTTTTTTATTTTCACACAAATACATTTTGAGCGGCTTCTGTACTTTATCATTATTACCTGAGTTGTGCTCGTTAGAATCGCTGGAAGCGGTGGAGCGATCGTCGACATCATCCTGGTCGTCGTCGTTTTCGCTGGCGTCCGACGTTATAGCGATGAATGCATCTGTAAAAATGTATGAATAGCACAACACATCTTTTTTTTTTTTTTCCGACGCTGTATGACACATACCCCACGTACCGTAATGCGTTTCTTCTTCTTCTTCAGCCGTTTGTCTGCTCAGCGTTGTCGCTGGTCCTGGCACTTTTTTTTGTAAATAAAACGTATATTAGCCGTAGACTTTTTTGTTTAAAAGTACATGCTTTACCGTTAACGTACTGTATCATCATCGCTGTGCTGGTGCTTGGCTCCGTGTAAATCTCCTCCTCTACACGATTGAGGCATCCTAAAAGAAATCGATCCTCCTCCTCGGGTGCGTCGTCGTTATGAAATCGCGTCAATTCTTGTAAAATTTATTTAGTTTTAAAAAGCAGTTTTTTCGCTGGCGTCCGACGTTATAGCGATGAATGCATCTGTAAAAATGTATGAATAGCACAACACATCTTTTTTTTTTTTTT
>NW_014333486.1:5162-5804 GCF_000341935.2 Cephus cinctus
GTGCGTCGTCGTTGTGAAATCGCGTCAATTCTTGTAAAATTTATTTAGTTTTAAAAAGCAGTTTATTTAAGCAATATTACCGATAAGTGGAAAATACATACCTTCGTGGAACGCATGATCAGCTATAATAGCCCTGGTGATACGGTTATCGCGCACTCCCCGTTTGTCAATACACGCTACGGCTAACGAGAGTATGTACAGATCGTTTCTAAAATACCCTCTCTCGTGACCCCTGGCTAGCACGCGTAGAGTGCAATGGGCAAATACAGTTTTTAATCTAAGAGTTAATGTGCGTAAACCAAAATATCGTAATTCTCTGAACCACACCGGTGAGAATAATCTCGCGTTTATAGGTGTCATCAGACGCCGGGTCTTTACAAAATCGACAATACATTCGCGAATATGTGTTACAGATGACATTTTTTTTTTAAACTGTTGATTGCTGTAGGTGATCAGTCTGTCTACCGGGACGTCGTGATACGAACTAAAGCAGGGTACGTCTAGCCCGTGCCCGTCTTACAGGCGTTGCGATATTAATTTCAAACCAGTGGACTATGTCTTAAAACGTGACCATGCAAAACAGCTAATTCAGCGGCAAAAATTACGATTCTCTTATGGCAGCGTTATCCGTCGAAAATCGGG
>NW_014333487.1:0-173 GCF_000341935.2 Cephus cinctus
CGTGTAACGGACACGCGGAGGGAAGATCCCTCACCCTCGAATTAGACCATGCTGCACATGCTCATCGGTTTCAACGCGAATCCTCAAGGAACGATCGCGGTTCTTCGCGATCGCCTATGTCGTGCCACTCGAAGGGCACAGTTTCCGAATACGACGTGGACAGCGGAAGACGA
>NW_014333487.1:310-1357 GCF_000341935.2 Cephus cinctus
TATCAGGGGTGAACAGACCGCGTTACGCGCCCAGTCGTTCGCAGACTACGACCCCGCGGTCGTAGCTCAAGGACGCGTGATCAACGCTCACCTAGCAGCCACCACCACCATTACGACCATTACGTCGTCGGTAGCGACATCGTCCGTGGTCGTTGCGAGTTCACCCTCGGGAAACGGAAGGCCGGTGTGCTCACCGGTCGCGGTAACGACACAAACGCCATTGTTTTCCTCGACACAGCTGTACCTCCCGAGTGTGCCTACGGAGACTCCTCACCCGAATCAGGAGAGAGAAACGGAAGATATGCCGTCTACACGTTATCACCGCGAGGAGCAGCACGAAACTCTGCGCTATAATCCCGCAATGTATGATCGCGTAAAGAATTGGAATTTAAAATTCTCGGGAAGCGGTTCAGATAACGTGGACGTATTTTTGGATCGATTAGAAGAATGCCGACAGACGTGCGGGCTGACGGAATCGGATATAGTTCGCGTGCTTCCGTTATTAATGAAGGACGTCGCGAACAATTGGTGGACGCACAAGAAAGTGCATATCCACAGTTATGCCGAATTTTGCAAAGAAATGCGTAAGAGATTCGGAGTCCCGTCAGTTCGTAGCCGATTGCTAGGAGAAATCGTCGCCAGAACGCAAGGCCGATACGAAAATGGTCTTGACTACCTCGATTGCATCCAGAGCATGTGGCAACGCGCGGAATCGTGTATGCCACTCGAATTGCAGCTGGATTTGGCCTTTAATAATTTGCGCCCGGAGTATCATACGGAAATTCGTCGCGAGCAATTCACGAGTTTTTCCGCATTGGAAGATGTCGTCCGTGAATACGACATGTGCCGCAGGAGGCCCGAGCATCGCGAACCTCCCGCGGCTAACGAGAGTATCCTCCCGGAATGCGCCTATGACGAAAGGCGTTATTCTAAACCGCGAACGAGAACCGCGGTTCACGAAGTGAATACCGTCGTGTCCGGACAGAAAACGAAGAAACGCGCCAAACCTAAGGCGCCCGAAAGTGATCGACCGAAGGACCAACCCGC
>NW_014333488.1:0-1964 GCF_000341935.2 Cephus cinctus
TAATGCAGCAGCAGCAAAATGAACGATTTAGTTTCCTCTTCCGACTGGTATGCACCTTTAGTCCTAGATTTCTCAGGAATAACACGTTTTGAGGTGTTAACGCTTTGCAGCGCGGTGGATGATCTGTAATTCCTTTTAGACATAGCGGTTTATTATCATAGCCGCTATTATAACCACTACCAATCTTTCGGTTATACATGATCCCCATTATCACATGGATTTCATGTGTAGTCTTATCGTTATGACTTCTCCTTGAAAATTCACCAAGTCTCCGGCCTGATTGACTGTTCGAAGCTATAGCTGATGTATTGCCTTTCTCGTTACTGGGAGGTAAATGACGTGCGATGGCACCTCCATAATCTTATATCCTGGTGGTACAACCGGAAAGAATTCGTGGATGGTATGTACCTTACGTTCGTTTATGGAAGCGCCTTTAGTAATGTTGCATTCTGGATTTCACGTGTAGTTTTATCATTATGACTTCTCCTTGAAAATTCACCAAGTCTCCGTCCTGATCGACTATTCGAAGCTGTAGGTGATCTATTGTCTTGCTCGATACTGGGAGGTAGATGACGTGCGACGGCACCTCTATAATCTTATATCCTGGTGGTACAACCGGAAAGAATTCGTGGATGGTGTGTACCTTACGTTCGTTTATATAAGCGCCTGTAGTAATGTTGCATTCGACTCGCAAGGCGTTGAGACGCAAGACCTTGAGAATGGCTACAGGTACGTCAGATGTATGTAATTTATTAGCTTCCAAAATGCGTTGAGTAAAGCCCAAGAAGCGACCAATCGAATCATCAGGTTGAAAATTGATTTCACGGTTACACATAATTTCGCTGCACAGGGTATTATTGTTAGGCTTAATACTAATTAGGATATTTTTATCTATCAGCGCACTCTGCACATAGTTCTCGATATCCTCTATCTCGTAGCTACCAATGGGTATAACGATAAGTTCATCACCCACGTAGAATTTGTTGTGACCAGTGTCCACGTTAGGAATCGAATTAAAGGTTAATAGTTCGATGAGCCCCAGAGCATGATTTTTATCTCGAGAAAGTTCAATTGGGGGAAAGTACTGGGCTTCGAGTATAGAAGAATTGCCTGATAAAGTTAACGTGAATGAATCTTCCATGATTGCAAACGCTTGACTGACGATATGACATTATGCAGCATGTTTATATAGACGATACTTATTCTTACGATTTAACTGCCCACATAAGAATTTGAGACACAAGTGGCCACATTCGAAAGTATCATAGTTCTGATAGCGTTCATAATTATATTTCACACTACCAACGTCAAGATACCTAATGAGATCTAGTTGGGGGCGAAGATTACCGAAACTGTCAAAATAAATTACTGAGTCTTTTTTCTTCATGTAGGCGACCCAGTGTGTTCCGGAACCATCCTCATCGTCGAGATTGACGATTGCCGATTCGTATTTGTACGATCCACCTTTTGGCATAGCATTCCGCATAAAAATTCCACGAAAATGTGGAATATTCATGAGCCTGGCGTACTTGAGCAGATCTGCATCAGTTAACGCTCGACGTGGTAGTTTCACTTCAAGTTTTTTGGCTTTAGATGAATGCCCAGTCCCTTCTTGTAGGGTTTCAAGTACAGTCCTTTGCCCTCATCGTCGAGACTGACGATTGCCGAGTCGTATTTGTACGATCCACCTTTTGGCATAGCATTCCGCATAAAAATTCCACGAAAATGTGGAATATTCATGAGCCTGGCGTACTTGAGCAGATCTGCATCAGTTAACGCCCGACGTGGTAGTTTCACTTCAAGTTTTTTGGCTTTAGATGAATGCCCAGTCCCTTCTTGTAGGGTTTCAAGTACAGTCCTTTGCCTAGCGCGATGGATTCCATCGCATTATTATGACGCTGGCTTTCCTTCAATTGTTCCTTGGTTGCCTTGGCATCGTTTACGGCTTTGGCTATACCTGCTGC
>NW_014333489.1:0-1184 GCF_000341935.2 Cephus cinctus
AGTATTGTTCGAGCCGCGGATTCACCGAAAGCGAGTTGTTAACCACCCTTCCTGAGACCCTTACCCATGAAGCCCTCACTTGGTATCGCGTGGATAACGAGTTCCTAAGGAGTTACGAGGACTTTGTGCGCCGTTTTAGAGCTCGCTTCGGTTGCAGTAACTTGCAAGAGCGACTGCGACGCGAGGTAGAGCAAAGGACCCAAGGCCCCGATGAACCCTCCGGCGAGTACCTGACTAAGATGAGAGCATATTTTAGTTATTTGACCCCCCCTCTCCCCCTTGAAGCCCAGCTCGATCTGTGCTACAATAACTTACACCCCGACCTAGCTATTCATATCTATCGCGAGGACCTTCGAGACTTCTATGACTTTCAATTGAAGTGTACGAGAGTAGAGTTGTGGCGCGAACGTGCTGCCAACTATCGTCCACCCCAACCCTCTGCCCACTCCGTTCTTCCCTCCGCGGCGTATGTCCCTCAAGGAGGTTCCAAAAGGGGCAAAACCGCAGCCCTCAGTCCCACTACCCCTACCCTCCCTCCCATGCCACCAACCCTACCCCTCTCACCCCCATCTGTACAAGCAACCCCCTGTCCCGCGGATGACCCCGCGGGAGTAGCCGGATTGCAGCCCCCTACCTCCTATGCCCAAGCCGCCCGCACCCCCCCAAGACCAGCCCCCTTCCATAACCCTCCCCCAGCTATCCCCAGTCTAATGGCCAGACCAGTCGCGATGCCCCCCCGTAGTTCTCCCACCGCAGTCCGCTGTTACAATTGTAGGCAATCCGGACACATCTATCGCGAGTGCCCCCAACCCCTTGGATTTATCCCCAGCCTAATGGCCAAACCAGTCGTGATGCCCCCCCGCAGTTCTTCCACCGCAGTCCGATGTTACAACTGTAGGCAATCCGGGCACATCTATCGCGAGTGCCCCCACCCCTTAGGATTCTTTTGCCGAATTTGCGGCCTGCCCGGTTATGACGCGAATACGTGTACGCGTTGTCAACGCGTCCGCTCGGGAAACGCCCAGGTGGGGGGAACGCGCGCGAGCTCCCCCCCACACCAATAATCGCAAAACTGGAGACCGTGAAAAACCCTAGTCCCGAGGACCCAATCCGTAACCAACACCCCCCACTCCCCAATACCCTCTTCAGCATAGAAGATTCCCTCCCCGCGGACCACCAACCCC
>NW_014333490.1:0-200 GCF_000341935.2 Cephus cinctus
GCATTGAAGGATCAAGTGATATGCAATAACGTAAAGCACACGTTGTCTTCATTTTTTACATTTTGTACATTACATCTTATACAACTACATTATATATATACATCTTACATTCTATAACCCCACGGTAGGGTGTCGGTCGTACCAGGAAGAATGACCCTCTTGTCGTCATTCCAGCTCAGTGCTATTTTTCTCTGTTCAAC
>NW_014333490.1:467-1812 GCF_000341935.2 Cephus cinctus
TATTTACCAACGGTATATCATACACGTTATCCTGAGGGTAGTCTGAGGTATCAAATTTATCTAAGTCGCGTTTAATATACTCATATATATTCGGAACTGTAAAGTAATATATTAGACTATCGGTGTCGGTATACATCAATTTAGCTCTATCACCAAAAGTATTTTTTATATAGTTGTAGTGAAAATCGTATATGTACGTTTTAGAAATGTCTAGAATGGAAAATCCTGCGTATATCGGTTTATTGAATTTAATTTTTGTTCGATTTAATTCTACTATGATCATATCTTCATCAAATACGGTGCAGCTATCAAAATTTGGTTTTGCAATCAGAGCCTTTGCTCCATACGCTCCGTCCCACCTAGTAACCAATCTAACATCCTTTTGTTTTCTGACATTTTCCATTGTTTTTCCGAAAACCGAATTGTTCATAAGTTTATAAAAATTTTTTTCAAAATCATTATTCGATTTTTTTCTCATTTCGGTGTTCAATTCTATATACTTTTTGAGCCACGGTGCCTGTTTAAATTTTAGAACACGATGAATTTTTGTTAACTTTAGACCTAATCTCAAACACCGTTTCAAATTCCTATGATGAATGACGTATCTATTTTTCGGGAGGAGTGAAGTTATCAATTTCGAGTTTTTAGAGCCTGGAGGAGTGTATTGTTGCGGACAGAGTGGCAAATCTTTATGAAGCTCTTGAAGCTCGACAGGATACTCCAAATCAATTTCGAATATGTAACCCGTAAGAGAGTCATCGGGAATATTGCAAATATCCAATTGTTCAAAATTTTTTTCCCATTTGAATGAGCCTACTGGTAAAGATTGACTCATAGCTGCACCGTATTAATTATTTACGTCATAGTACATAATATACGATTCCTCTTTGCTTGGATCGAAGTCAGCTCCCATGTACCTATTGTTGGCCCTGGCGTATCTGTTGGAGCATTGAGCTACGCCACCTCATTTAAAATTTTCTTCCCATTCGAATGAGCCTACTGGTAAAGATTGACTCATAGCTCCACCGTATAAATTATTTACGTCATAGTACATAATATACGATTCCTCTTTGCTTGGATCGAAGTCAGCTCCCATGTACCTATTGTTGGCCCTGGCGTATCTGTTGGAGCATTGAGCTACGCCACCTCGGATACCTCTCTCGATAAACAACAACATCTCTACATCAGTCAGCAGCTCAAGTTCCACACCCGTACACTTGAGCATAGCGTCGAAAGCAAGGCCCGGTGCAGTGTAATAGTGCAGAGGATCTAAATTGTATATAGCGTAACAGTTGCGTCTAAAGTTTTCAAAGATATCGGCTAAAAGGAGAACATCGGTTTTCAG
>NW_014333490.1:2397-2823 GCF_000341935.2 Cephus cinctus
TTCTGAGATTCCTTCGTTATTTAATTTTGAATAAAATTCTTCTTTTGTAGGTAATTTATCCTCTTTGAGTTTTTCCCAATTATGAATATATTCGTAGGGAAAAACACCTTTTCTAGTCAATAAATGGAATTCCTCTACATTATTACAATGTTTACGCGTAATTAATTTTTCACCATCTTTCAAATAGGATGCTAATTTGTCAATACTACTCGGCATAAATCTAAATGAATCGATAAATCTGAAATTTACAATCGTATCTTTGACGCTCTTCGTAAAAGATATATATCTTTCTTTGTTTACTGGTAAGAGATTCATTGAACCCTCGAAAGATGTAGCTAGAGCTCTAATCAAGAAGTGTGAATCATAACCAGATAAGTTATGAAATACGACAGGAACGGTATGCGAGTTCTTATAGTTCAAATTACA
>NW_014333490.1:3177-7489 GCF_000341935.2 Cephus cinctus
CTTCCCGACTTAGCACGGACACGAACCGTCGAAGCTTCCAGAATGTTCTAGAAGGTTCTAGAATGTTCTAGAAGGTTCTCGATCGTGCGTAATTCCCGGAATCAAGCGCAAAATTCCCGGAATGTGACGCAAAATTCCCGGAATCTAGCGAAAATTCTTGGAATCGAGGGGTCTTGGTGACGTCACTTCCGGAAATCGTAGAACTCACGACGGCAACTTAGCACGGACACCCACCTTTGAAGGTTCTGGAGTGCCGGTATATGTCGGTTACAGGTCTCCTGTTCCAGAACCCCTAAACTTATACTACTCCCGAGCCGCCTTATGCTTCGTCTCTGGTTACCGTCAAGCGTTAGATTTACCTATTTTGTATTATTGTATTTTGCTATCGCTCTACCGTGCGAATGAGAAATTAGTAATTTATGGAGGGGGGCCCCTAGGGCTCTTCTTCCAGCGACGAATTCCGGCTCGTTCACTTACGTTTAGAGCATCTTAGCTGGTGGTTGATTGCAAAAGTCGTTGAAGTGAACAATGGATGCCGATTACGAAACTCGCCGATATCGATTAGAGCATAGATTATATTGAAGGAAGGAAGGACGTCTGAGGACCGATTTCCTCGATTCCGTATCTTATCGATTTGGTGAGCACCTTTGGTTACCTTTATTTTGGAGATTTTGTAAACTTATCTGAATTAATCCCGTCTAGGCTCTTTGTCTCGACGGCAAATTTTCTCGCTTACCGGGACTGAATGTCGTTCCAGTCCCTCTAAGTAAAAGGACGATAGTGCCGGATACCGTTATCTTATTTCGCTTTCCTTTTATTATCGTAGAGTACCTTTTATATCGAACATATTGTAATTAATTGCGTTCTGCTGTAAGTTAGTGCTTTGGAATTATCAAATATCTTCTAAGTTACCGATTATCTTCTCGACCACGTGGAAACACCTAGGGCCCCGGCGTCTCCGGCTTGGCCGTTTCCCGTTGAGTCTGTCTAGTTGTCGAGCGTATAGTCACCTTTTTTTTGTGAGTAATCGCCCGAGTCGAGAATACAGGACCTACTATCAGTGGCGTACCTAGTAATAATTTATTTTTACCGATTATAATATTCTTGTGGTAATTTTCGGAGAGCTTGCCATTTCTTTTGACTATTGTATATTACTTGTACCATCTATGTTAATTTATTTGCGTGTATTTCATATCTGTGTGTTGATCGCCATAATTATATCGCCCATTTTCTGACTCTTTCCAATTGTCGGGAAATTTCGCGAGTGAACTTGTTCCGCGTTTTCGTGCCCATACGAATTTAAGCCTTTGTTCTCGCGTGTATCTCGTAGTCTCCGATTTATTGAAATATTGTCGAAAGTATCTTTTGCGTCGGTGCGGATCCGTCCCGCTGCCATGTCGTATCGCCACAGGGCCATAGTCTCTCGCTAGTCCCGCGTTTCGTTTGTAAGAATTTTAGTTTACATAGAAGCCTTCAAGAACCTATCATTTTGTATTATTATTTTAAGGATTTTGTTACTTGGTTTCGCTTTCGCACCTTATTGAATCTCACTAACAATTTACTTCATCTTTTCTGCTTTCCGCACGCTGTAGTTTGCTGTATGGCTTGCATGCCGCTTTCTTGCTTTTTCTAATATAGCTTCGGTGCGTTAAACCTACTTATTTCTCCCTGCTATCTTTCTTTCTCCTATTCTCTTTATCGCATGTGTATTCCTTCTCCCATCTAGCCTCTTGAACGCCACGACGCTCTCCCAGGTAAGCTAGCCTCTGAACCGGGTATACTTTTGGAGTTCTCGTCGACCGCTTGATTCTCTCTCCCTCTCTCTCGCTTCTACTTTACCTTTCTTCGCGTTCTCTTTCATATCTTGGCGGTGTCGCCGTTTTCGTGTCTCGTTCGTTTCCCCTATTTGGCGGTGTCGCCGTTTGTGACTTTGTGCTTTTACGTTCTTGGCGGAGTCGCCGCTTATTTTCTTTCTCTTTATATTTTGGCGGTGTCGGCGTTTATCGATCTTTCCCTTTTCTATCTTGGCGGATTCGCCGTTTCTAGATCTTTTTCATTTCTATCTTGGCGGAGTCGCCGTTTCTCGATCTTTCTCCTTTCTATCTTGGCGGAGTCGCCGTTTATCGCTTTTCCTCTTTTCTATTTTGGCGGAGTCGCCGTTTACCTATCTGTCTCTTTTCTTCTTGGCGGAGTCGCCGTTCCTATTTCCTTTTCCCTTTCGTTGTCCCGAGCTTTCTCGCGTTTTCCTCAGAATTTTGAAGATCTCGAGTGCCCCGCACTCGCGGTGTTCTCCCCGGAGATCACCTGGCGCCCAACACTAGTTAGTGTATCGCGTATCGGGTCTCGTTAATATCGAAAATCTGGTGAGAGAGAATCATTCGGCGTTTTGTGTACGGTTCCCTACTTTCTGAATACCTTTTATCGTCAATCTACTTTAGCTGTGAGATTTTGTTTTGACGACTAACGTCGCAATACATCCAAGTCTATTTATTTAAATTTACAAATAATTAGCAACGTAAGTTTACAGCTTCCTGGAATCATGGTCTTTAGGCCGCGTGAAAAATATAAAAAAAAATTTATGTGGAGTGTGCGTGGAGTGTACGTGTTGAGTGTACGTATGTGTGTACTTCGACATAGTTTCTAGTATTTCAGATGATAGTTTTTAAAGATATAGGATGTCCAGGTGTTCCTTACCGTAGTTTCCTCTATCTGCGTGTCGGACGTGGAAGTCCAGGGTGTTCAGGTGTTTCGCTCCGTAGATTCTTGTATCTAGGTGTTAGATGTGGAAATTTATATCAGAAATGCACGGACCCGCCAAGTAGTACTCGATAAGGAATCACCTAAATTTTTATTAATTATTAAATGACCATTAAATCATAATCAAATACGGGAAGCAGTAGTAATGTCGAAGAGTAGCGAAAACGTTATAGGAAATTTTGAAGTGTCGCGCAGCGTGGTCCATCGTTTCTCCACATTAGCTGCTATGTATATGCATTGTGACGACACTTTTTAACGGCGACGCACAAATAAATGGCACCGCGAGAAATAATTAATAAAATACTAAATTATTGGGCGCCAGGTATAACCAGAGTTACACCGCTGTCTCCTAAGGACACGCTGGCCAGCTCTTATGCGGTGGGGTCCTGGGTCTGGGAGACAATAATCACAATCTGAAATATAGGGAGGTTCACTCTCAAAAACTACAACGAACAAACAATAAAGTTTTCACAATTAAATACGGAACCACAATGTGGCCCGATTTATTCAACAAAATAAGAAAAAGAGATGGAACAACGGTTCCTGAACAAAATACACAAGAGAAAGAGATGGAACAACGGTTCCTATACAAAATATACACGCTTTACGCAGAACGGGACCGTAGATCTCCCAAGGGAATTATTTAAGCTGTCGGTCCCGAAGACTTATTGGCAAAATAGTATCTACAAATTTACAGGACCTTAATATTCTACAAAAATATACATCGTACTCCATACTATACGGAAGTACGCTCTATACAACATTCCTCACAGAATATACAAGCAAAAGGATATTATACAGAATTTAACGTTAACGAGTGCTAACGGACTCATGATACCCTTGCGCTAAGGAAATGACTCCGCGTTGAATCGGGGAGACGCTAGCCGTATGTCCGCGTAGCTGGCCTCTTACGGTGTGTGCTTCGGTCTGGCTGTCGCGACGCCTCGTCAGCGCACTCCACCAGGCCCGTGGTTGGCACTCTCGGGGCCCGCAGTATTCAAATTTTGACAAGATCCGAAAGGATCAGCTTGAAAAATATAAAACACAAAAAAAACGTTCCCACGAGGGAAATAAATAAAAATTCAACGAATAATATAGAGTCCAACGCCACGAAATCCCTTCCCCACGCATAGGGCTCCACGATGTAGCTGGAAATCGCAGAATATTACATTTTGTGGCGTGCATGTCGAAATGCCACCTCACAGTATATACAGGGTGTTTCCTAAGCCCCGGACAAGAGACATACCGTTAGATTCGGCGTGAAAAAATAAAAATATTACCGTTAACAAAAATCAAAAATTTTAATCAGTTTATTAATTATTAAAGATTAAAGTAAGTCAATCATAAGCGCGTGAAAACTGGTAACTCCTCCTCAGTCTCCGCCCATTGAGGACAGCCAATCATTTATTTCCCCACAAAAACAGTGACCGGTGGATACGTAAACGAATATAGTAACGTAAATAAACAAAAGAATAAAATTCGTTTACGTATCTACCGGTCACTGTTTAGTAGTATAAGTTTGGGAGTTCTGGATATAGATTCCTGCACCGACATA
>NW_014333491.1:0-56349 GCF_000341935.2 Cephus cinctus
CCACCATCACCACCAATACATGCAGCCCCGGTGCAGTCCCGTCACACGGCAGAAAAAAGTCCCGTGTGACAGCGGCGGAGCCCTCTTCCTCCGAGACCGCGGACGTGCCCGGGAGGATTTTGACAGGCCTGGAGGCCGCCATCTTGACCGGCGCGTGCAGCCAGCACGCGCGCCGGCAAAGCCAGCGCCGTGCCGCCGCCACGAGGCCCTGGAAGGCCCGGCAATACAGCCGATTTGAACGGACCATTGCCCTGCCATGTCGGAACTGCCAACCAATACCGAAGCACGTAGCCCTCTCAGCTGAGCAGCCCCAACCAATCAACGAGGGCCAGAACACCGGAAACTGACTTCACTTCGAGCCAGGCGACCGTACGGCGTGCGAGTACTTACGAGCGAGAGTTGTATAGCGAAAAGTGTAGAGATTGCGAGTGAGACAATAGAGGACATTGAAAAGGGTGCGAATAGAGTGCTGGAATGTCAGTGAGAAGAGCGCATTGCGTGAGTACTACTGGAGTGCTTGAATTTTCCCTAGCTACTATCCCTTCCCTACCCGCCCTTAATACCAGCCGTGTAGAGCTTGTAAGTCCCTTCAGGACGTCCGCGAGCCGGCCCACGAGGCCAAGCATTTTAGTAGTTTCTTTGGTATTTGCGACGGGCCTTCCGCCCACCTACTCGAGGCCCGTGGTATATTGCGTGCGTCCGACAGTATTTTGCACCCTTTCTGGAAAACCCCCGTGCCCTCTTCCTTCCCTGCCCATTTTTGAGTTCCAACCGAGGTAATTTAGAAAGAAGCCATTTTGCGATCGAGAACCTTCTTCCCTGAGACCCCCTCACCTCTCCCACCGCTAGCCGTGCCATATCCAGTAAAGTAAACAAACGATGACCCCTCGGGGTCACTCGTCGGTGCTACACCGTGACAGTAGCTGGCGCCCAGATCTTGTTCCCCTCCGTTCCCCGACCCCCTTCCCGCCGAGCCCATTTAAAGCCCTCCGACACCGCGTGCTCCCGAACGAGTACACGCGTGACTATCTTGATTGCGCCTTCTAGCCTAAGCCTCTACTTTTGATTATATTTCTTTTCTCATTCTACACCGTGTCCTCGTTCTTCGATTCCCTCCCCCTCCCCGTGTTATTGCGATAGCTGTATTTGCGAGACCCTGGGCCACCCTACGAGGTCCAGTGCGTCACAATATATATATATATATATATATATATTTCAGATATCCTCTTGAATCATCTTCAAGATATCTGAAATAGATATCTTTCAGATATCATGTTTTTGTCTCATCAAAAGTTATCTGACACAAGTCATCTTTGCGATATCTACTAAACTATCGCCTTTAGATATCTCCGAAATTACAAAAATAGATATCTGTTATACATCGCTTCTTATCTCATTACAAGTTATCATATAAATGAAATTCTTGAGACATCTAAAAAATGATAGCTTTTAGACATCTTCTTTTACCTCGCTAGAAGTTATCTGACAAAAGATACTTCCTGGATGTCCATCAAATAACAACTTTCAGACGTCTCCATACGGACAGCTGTACGCCATCTTTTTTCGATCTTTTATTTGGATATCTGAAAAAGTTGTCTTTCAGACAGTGCAATATAGATAAATAACAGTTGTCATTTAGTTTGCCGCTTGGATATCCAAACAGACCTTTGAAAGATATTTACAAATAGATACGATAAAGATATCCAGCGGATAACTTGTGCTACTTGGGAATGGGCGGCGATTCGCCCTGCGGACGAATCCTTCAACCCAGAATCTTCGACAGACGCCAGTTTCGAAGATGTCATCGCGACAATTAATGATTTGCAGAATAACTCGTGGACAATTGATAGATATTGGTCCTACGACGAGTTTCGTTTGTCATCACGCGAGGGTGCACCAGGCGTCTCTGGATTCCCAACTCGCGGAAATGTAATTATGCGAGACCTGACGGTGGGCGCTATGCCGTAGGAGTCGGTAGCGGTGCTCATTCGTTGAGCGCTGTGCGCGCCACTTCCAGTCGTCAAGGTTGAGTCTCAGCCACGTAGGCCGCGTTGCTACCGCGTGACGTCACGTCTGTCTCGCGTTGCGCGCGCCTCCAGGGCCAGTAGAGACCTCTGTCAAGTTATCCCCCAAAAAACACTTACGTGTAAAAAACTACGCCAAGTACAGGATTGCTGTGAATTCCTCTAACAAAAAGTATTGATATCATATTATTGAGGCCAAGTACATAAGTCACTACATGTTTTCCTATTATATGATCTAGCACTGGCCCATCATTTTAATTATATTTTCAATATTTCCTATAACGTTTTCGCTACTTTTTTATGTTACTACTGCTTCCCGTATTTAATTACGATTTAATGGTGATTTAATAATTAATAAAACTGTAGGTGATTCCTTATCGAGTACTACTTGGCATGTCCGTGCCAGGAATTCCAAAGTACTTACTTTGCACGTGCACATAGTATTCTAATGCTGTATGTTTGTTATTAAGCTTTTACCGCGATTATTTTTGACGAGTTATTGTTAATATGTTTTCTATAGAAAATTGGTACTGGTTTTGTACCAAATTTATATCAAGAAATGCACGGATTGTACAGCATGTACAGCAATTGTATAGATCTTGGTGCCGATTCGGGCAACTTTGACTTCTTGAATTTCTTTACTTGCACATCGATTGTTAGTCATTTGTTACTGATTGTTATACTAATTAAAACATTAGTTAGATAATAGTTTTTTTGCAATAACGAAAATAAACTTCAGTATTAAGTTAGCCAAAAAATATTGATTTTTTCACAGTTTTTGTTTCGAAACGGTGCAGTCGATGTGGAATCGTTTGTTAGTTACAAAAAAACTAATTAAAACATTTGTTAGATAACGGTTTCCCTTAAAATAGCGAAAAACCGTCTGCCGTCTGACTGGCCGGGAGTGAGGATAACACGTGGAATGTGGTGCGAAGATTGTCGGGTAAATACGTATGTTGTTTTTTTGTATGAAAGGGCTTATAATTAATACGGAATTCTTCTTAAGTAAACCATGAATAAATTAATTGGAATCATAATTATTGGTTCAGAGGTTGTTTCCAATAAACTTACCACGAGATTCATAGACTCGCACATACTAAAGATATTACTGGACGAATCGTCTGGCAAAAAATAAGTCCAAAATGGAGAAATCTTGTATCTACAGATCTCCATCGTATAGTACATGTATAGCGTTACAAATAGCTAAATTAGTAATGAGTAGACACTTGGAACTATTAATTTGCTATTTTTAATAATAATTTAAGCCATATTTAATAATATTGGGGTGTGCTCCCTTAAGTTTTTGTCAGGAACTGTACGACTGTTCCCACTGTCCGACAAAAATATCCCTCAATCTTTAAATTTAATTAATACGTTCACATCGTGTCATTATTATCGGTGATAACCTCAAAACTCAATATATACTGATTTTTTAAATTATCGGTTACTTATTCATTGTTAGTAGTATACTATTTTTCTTGCTCCCTAAGCCAAAAGTACCGTCTTGCCGTTTTTCATTATTCAACTGACATTACAAATTTACGGTTATGAAGAGTTGAGTAAAAACATAGGCGCTTAGAGTTTATGATTGAACATTTACTTGTTTGCATTTGTTTATGTGTAGGCAAGCAGGCCACAAAAGTGGCTCTTCCCGGACTCAAATGAGCAAGAAAAAATATTTTTTCTTGCTCCCTAAGCCAAAAGTACCGTCTTCCCGGCCGCATTTGAGTCCGGGAAGAGCCACTTTTGTGGCCTGCTTGCCTACACATAAACAAATGCAAACAAGTAAATGTTCAATCATAAACTCTAAGCGCCTATGTTTTTACTCAACTCTTCATAACCGTAAATTTGTAATGTCAGTTGAATAATGAAAAACGGCAAGACGGTACTTTTGGCTTAGGGAGCAAGAAAAATAGTATACTACTAACAATGAATAAGTAACCGATAATTTAAAAAATCAGTATATATTGAGTTTCTAAGCGCCTATGTTTTACTCAACTCTTCATAACCGTAAATTTGTAATGTCAGTTGAATCATGAAAAACGGGAAGACGGTACTTTTGCCTTAGGGAGCAAGAAAAATAGTATACGACCCATGGCCAAAAAGTTAAATGCCAAAAAGGAAATACAACTTTTTGGCCTAGGGTCGTAATATACTATTTTTACTATTTTACAAATTCACTGTTAAACGCGGCAATTTAGGAATCTACACAGTTAGTTTACACTTATTCTGTAGGTGGGTAAATATTTGATAAGGTGGTCAAATCAGTATAGTAAATGGCCAAGCAATAAACAACG
Source organism: Cephus cinctus (assembly GCF_000341935.2). NCBI lineage: Eukaryota > Metazoa > Arthropoda > Insecta > Hymenoptera > Cephidae > Cephus > Cephus cinctus. The sequence goes on from NW_014333491.1 coordinate 4,322, forward strand.
TGCCTGGTAGAAACTAACATACTTTTTAGTAAACATCGTACAACCAGAGTATTCTGTAGAATGGGCCAGACAAAAAACAAGTTATTTTTTTATTTTTTCATGTCCAGGGGAAATACATCTACCAGAGGAATGACAAAGTTACAGGGGAATTAGTTTCAGAACCAGGGTAATGATATTGTAGGTTTCCATGTAAAGGAAAATGAATGTAAAAGAAATCAGAACGTATTAATTCAAACTTTTTTGTATTTGTGTTGCAAAAATAGTGTTTGTTTATTTTTTAATAATATCTCAGTGTTTGGATCCGAACATCCGGCATCTGTTTGACATTCGTTCTCGCTATTAGAATCAGAATAAATTCTTTTTTCTTTTTTTTTAATATATTTTTGCCTTTCTTTTTCTTTTCGCAGTGCACATTGCTCGGGGTTATTATTTATATGTTGATATCGAATTCTCTCGGCTACTCTTTTTTTCTCTAAAATTGCATCTCGTGTCGCTTTCCCGATATTGTAATAGTCCAAACACACATTCGGAATTTCAGTTGTTACTAGGAAAATGAAAACAAACAGATATTAGATGTAAGCGAATGTTAAAAATCATATCATTGTCACGTTTTAATTTGAATGGAAGACAATACAGGTTTTTTGTAATTCCCCTGGTGTACTTGTAATTCCCCTGGTTCCTAATTGTGCAGGGGAATGTCGCCAGGGGAATTACGGATTCACCCTTATATGCTTAAATTATGGGTTAAAAGCTCAGAAATAGATTTTACGCTAATACAATGTTGTTCTGTCTTTCATTTTACATTCAATAACACATCAAATATTTTAGAACACTTTCGTTGAATAAAAAAAAACAAAGGACAGTGGAATTACAAAATTACTGTCATGGACATGACTTTCCCAGTTGAAGACCAATCCACTAACGCGGACAAACAATCTCCAAACATTTATACGTGATCTCAACCTCAGATAAAATTATGTAGAACCATATACAATGTAGTCATAGTGGCATAAAGTTTATTCATGAAAATTGACTTATACTTACCGACAGGGGAATTACTCCAAAACACGGAAACACGCAGGGAAGTCTTATTAACTCAAAATTGAATAAATTTTTGTTATTTTTGCATATCTATAAGTATAAAGCAAGTATCTGAAAATATATTACCGTAAGTTTCGTTTTGGTAAATCCGCAATTTTCATAATTAGCTCGTTTTTTAGGTGAGGAAGCGGGGTCAGAGACACACCAGGGGAATGACATTTTCCATACTTGACCTGATTTTTTAGTAGAAATGAATAATTTTATAATTTCCAAACACAACGTTTTGAATAATACGGTTACTCATCTGCAATTCGATAGTTCAAAAACCCAATTATCCTGATAATTTTTCCGAAAAATTGAGATGCCGCTACCAAACCACTTTATCAAATATTTACCCAGGTAACAGTTGTAACGCTACTAAATGGCTACCAGCCCACCCCCGGCCAAGGCCAAGTACCGTCAATGATCGACAGAGGGCCAGCGTACCCGCAAGTGAATCACGTTTTCGGGATCAATAACTTATCAATCTTACTTTCTACAATTAGCTTAGCCTAGAACGGTATGAAAATTCAACATTCTGAAATTAACTTGCGGCTCACATAACTTTGTAAATAATTTCAATTACAGACTCCTGGCATTTTCGCAGGCACGTTACGGTATCAATTCCATCGTTAGTCCTCTCCCGTCATATAATCGAACAGCACGGGAGGATATCAATCCTCTCCCTAGTCTAAAAGATTAACCCTTACTTGCCACACTGGGTCCAAAGGACCCAGACCTTTTTTGAAACTCAATTTTGAGTACTTAAAGCAAATGATAGCGGATCTATACCACCATTAATCAATAGTCGAAGGGGTAAAGTATCCTTTAGGACGTTTTGCGTAACGTTAGAGTCCTTAGTAAACTTTTGGCAGCTGTTGAAAAATGGGTCTCGGACGAAAGGACCCCAGTGTGACAAGTGCATTTGAAAATGATTTTTTGGACTGAATTTTTTTCTGAATGTATTTTGGCTCTAGATTGAAGAAAAAGGTGTATAAAGTATGTCTAGCAACGTCTAATTTTTTTATAACAAATATATAACATTTTAATAATAATAATTGTTGATTGGACAAACGATGTACGATTCACGCCAAGAGCTATTTTTTTTATAGTATGAATTTTCTATCTTTTTTTTTTCGTTCTAAAAAATATTTTTATTTGTTTTTACATAAATAATATGTAAAAAAATCACAATATATAGTTATAAAATCGAAATGACAGCAGTATGAAACTTGTTGCTTCGAAATAAACTCCAAAACAGAGCATTTCGTTCCCCTCTTCTTGTTTTGTATATCTGCCTTATACATTCTTGGTATCTATATACCTGCTTTCGTCTTTCATTGTTTTGAAATAAAAGATGATCGCAGCTTCGTCCTAACCACCTGTGTACAGGCAGTCGTTGACCTGTATACATTTTAGTCTGCGACGAGCAGTTGAGTCGTATACTTGTGCGCAGAGCAGTGTTTGATTTTATTTGTAGTATTGTGATATCTTCTGATTTTATATTCAGTGAATATTGAGGTTAGGTTAGGAAAGAATTTTAATAAATATAATACTATAATAGCTGATACAATGGAATATTTTGATGAAAATGCCTATTTCATTTTTTCACCTTTTTTTCGACAATCATTCTCCAGAATAAATATATTTTTTGAAAGATCCACTAAACTGCTGGATTCCTTCTTGTACTAGTGCACTAGGAGAATACTCAGCTAAATTTTGAGGTCTTTATATTGAAAATTAAAAAAGTTATGCATTATTCAATTAAAAAAGTCATTTTTCAGAATTTTTCAACGTTTGTAATTTTTTAAACATATTTAAAATTAATTTTAAGCTATGAAACCTATACAGTCTTTTAAAGCAAGTCTTAAAGAAGTTGTCAAAAAAATGTTGAAATAAATCCATGCAGTAGTTTCTTTTTTATAACGATTTTCCTCGCTCGGGTCCAAAGGACCCGAGTCTGGCAAGCGTGTTACTCTCCACGGAAGTGTGGCAAGCAAGGGTTAAGGCCAGGTTACTCCAAAAAACGTGATTTTTTTCAATAAATTTTATTTACATATGGAAGCACATATATTAAACTACTTGAAAAAAATTTTTTTTTTTTTTTAAATGGCGGCTTCAAAAATGGCTGCTGAAACTCGTCCGATTAGTAGATGGATGACATCATTTCTTGGAAACGAATTATCTGAAAGCAAAAAACAAAACGGTTTCATGTTCAGTATCGAATTGGCTATGGCCTCAAGCAGAATGAAACATTTTCAATAAAAAAAAAACAAAATGTCGGACTTTTGAATTTTTTTACCTTTTTTTTCACTTTCAATTGTTTTTACCTTTGTTAAATAACAATGAATATTTCTGGTTCTGCTTGAGGCCATAGCCAGATATCTAAATAGTAAAATGCCGTTTGGTTCATGTCGATAAGTGCAATAGTTTTTAAATGAGAGTGTCATCCATGCGAAAAAACGTGGTTCGGAGAAAAATCAGTTTAAAATTTTTATTCGTGAAAAATCGTAAAAAAAAAGGGGAATTTTACTCACATATCCATTCCAGCTTCATACACAACTCCTTCCTGGTCTTCGTAAGCATCATTCTGAACAATTCTTGCATTTCTTACACCAGTTCTGTGTTCCTTAGACGCTTCAGTAGCTTCTTGCTCAGCTCGATCAACACGCCTGTTGTTGGCCCTATCAGCATCGTGCCTTGCTTCCGGGCCAATTCTGACACCCATAACTTAATGCACTTGCTGAGATATCCATCAGTCCACAAAAATTCAATAAGCCATAAAATCCAACTCCTAACAAGCGCATTGCATAAACTATTCTTCTGTTTATTTCATAACCATGTTTGATTTTTGGAGATGAAGGGATTGGTTCACTCTCCTCACAATTACAGATAATTTGTAATTCAAAACCTAATCCTTTTTCGTCACTTTTTGCAAATTCCACTTTTTAATTACACTTAGCACAAACAACTGTCCGCTGCAATGTAGCAAATACAGACCACTGAACGATCACGTAAGTTATCAATGGATGGATTTTTACTTCAAGTTGAGGATCGGCGTTTTTCAGTTTTTTTTTGCAGCAGCACTGGTTTGTTCCGTATCATCATTTGAAGTATATTGATTACCCAAAAAACTCCTTCTTCCCGGTCTATGTGGGACACCACTTCTTCTTTTTCTGTCCATAATAAATTTTGAGAGCACACAAACGAAAAATTTACCGACGCGTGCGAGGACTGAAGCGAACAACCATCACCAACGAAAATTTCACTTGTACTGCCGTATATTATATACGAAGGACGCTCTCTAATTGTAAAGGACAGAATATTTTCGAGAAATAGAGAGGAACAACACAATAAGACGATCCGAAGGCACGCAGCAGCTGCCGCTACCGAAGGCGTTCGAGCGGCCAGATTTACCGCTTGGCGCGCACCGCTCCCCACTCTTTTATACCTGCTTCTCGGTCTTGCTGACCTTCGGGATTAATTCTATACTATTTCTATGAGTATATAGTAGCAATTTATGAAAAAAAAATTTTCGATTTTTTCAAAATTGTTTGGAGTAACCTGGCCTTAAGAACCTCTGAGATCCTACCACCACGGTTGGGTATCAATCCCCCGCCTAGTATACAAGGACTCTACTTTTTGAGAAGGCACGTTATATGGGTATCAATCTCCCCTATCCTAGTCCTCCTGACATCATCTACGTGTAATAAGAAACATAAAATTCTCCTTTACCTCAAAAAAAGGCTCGGGTGGCAAATAACTTCCTCGCCTGTCCAGATATCCGCTAAGAGCAAATAGGTCGATCATAATAAGAACGTAATCATACGGCTTATATGTAAATAATTGTGCCTGAAAATAAATAGTACACCAAGCACTACTGCGTTTACACACCTGCCTCAACTTCATTTCCTGAGTATTCGGATCCCTCCAGGATCCAGGATCGCAAATTTAGGACATTCGTGCATTAGATGGGGTGATGCAATTATCATGCGCCTTTTATGATACAAACTATACAATAATTACTTAAAAACTTCTAATTAATATACTTTGAGGATAATGACCGTTCATAATACTTTTATTGAGTTACATGCGGTTCAGAAAGCTCTTGGTTATTGGTATTGTTTATGAATATGAACCCAGTGCGTACAAGACATGATATTAAGAGCTATGCCGACAATCGGTATTGCAGTATATGATCTTTAGTCCGTTTAATTCAGTTTCAAAAATAGAGTTCTTACAGGAGATGAATTATAGTTACATGGACATAGTGCCATTGGCTAATCACTCCTATAAGGCTAATATGGTAGGAATTTACAAATTCCACACGATTGCAGAGTCGCTGTGATTTGCACCGAGTAAACTGCAGATCTTATAGGATAGAGTGTAATACAGCTAGGGGAGCGCTGTGATTTCTGCTGATTGAACTCCAGTTTTAAATTCATAAAGCTCAGTTTTGAGCTGAAAGATAGAAAAAATATTCTTAGATTTTTCATTTCTTAATTTCTAGTTATTACTTTCCTCAATCGCTTCAGAGAAAGTACTTTACTTATTGCATTATGCTTATACAGGGTGTCCCACGCAACTGGAACAGGCTGTACCTCCTAAACGGTTGGGAATAGAAGATGATGTTATGAGTGAAAGTTAAATGGCATCAGACGCTGCATAATATGCAACTAATTGTATGCACTTTTATGTATCGGTGCATTAGAAAAAGGCAACTGCACTTTTTTTTTTAAATGGAAACCTATATTTTTGACTACACCTGTCGATGCAGTTTCTTATGATCTACATAAAAGTACAAACATACTTATGCTCTAAACTTATGCGTTAGGGAGTTATCGAAGCTAAAAGTTCTCTGAATTGTTTTGGTCTCTCGGCATGTGTTCCGGAGTACCTACGTTATGTTCCATTACATTCGGCAAGAAATATCCAAAATTACGGAAAACGACATCAGGAATGTGTTGCGCAACGTCAAAAAGCGGATGGAAAAATGCTTGAATTGCAATGGAGGACCGTTCGAACACTTGTTATAACGTAAGCACTTAGAAAGACATGTCGAGAGACCAAAACAATTCAGAGAACTTTTAGCTTCGATAACTCCCTAACGCATAAGTTTAGAGCATAAGTATGTTTGTACTTTTATGTAGATCATAAGAAACTGCATCGACAGGTGTAGTCAAAAATATAGGTTTCCATTTAAAAAAAAAAGTGCAGTTGCCTTTTTCTAATGCACCGATACATAAAAGTGCATACAATTAGTTGCATATTATGCAGCGTCTGATGCCATTTAACTTTCACTCATAACATCATCTTCTATTCCCAACCGTTTAGGAGGTACAGCCTGTTCCAGTTGCGTGGGACACCCTGTATAATGGTAACCTTAAGAGTCTAATTGTAAGTTGTCCCACCGTAGCGCTAAGCACTCTGCCATCTAGCGGTGTCCAGTATTAGTCCAGAATTTAGCGCGTGAATTACTACTCCGTGAAGTGGCGCATCAACGTACAGAATGGACTACGCATAGATATAGGAAAAATAGTCGGCTGAAAGAAAAAAATAACGACTGGTGGTGGTTAAGCCCTTACTCTTTCCAATCAGTAGCCGGAGTACGAAAGTATAAAGAAAGTAGCCAATAAAAGGATAAGAAAGGGAAAGCGATTGGCCGCTACATCATTTCCTCTTTGTTTATTTAAACAGTCACTTTTTTAAAGGATTTGAAGTATAGATCGTGCAGTCCATACTTACATCGACCTATAGTAAATAAGGTCTTATCTAATTTAAATAATTTTTAAGCGTAGGAATCTTTTTATGGTTTCTTAAAACACCAGGTCCTCAATGCGTGGTTTTGACGATTAAAAAATGTCACGAGCAATGTTTCAATTCAGGCTTCATAAATAAAATCCTGATCATTTACCTTCGATACTTTTTGGGGATCTAATGGATCAAATGTGCGTTGGTTGGCCCTGCGATTTAATGCCCTGTCCCCTAATTTACATATTTAAGAAAGAAAAGACAAAGAAAATATTTATTATTTTATTATTAACATGAGTTCAGTAAAAAAAGATAGCTACTTCTAGTAATTCGGGCATTATATTTGATGTGTTCAGATTCGGGCCACTAGGCGAAAAAGGATGAGTGATTAGCTTTGCTTACGGGAGTAGTATAAGTTTGGGGGTTCTGGACCAGAATTCCTGTAACCGACATATGCCGACACTCTAGAACTTTCGAAGGTATGTCCGTGCTAAATTGCCGTCATGAGTTCTACGATTTACGGAAGTGACATAACCGAGACCCTTATTTTTCTAGGAATTTATGGAGGATTCTAGGATATTTACGTTGGATTTCATAAATTTTACGTTTACTTTTTACTAGAACCTTCTAGAAGCTTCGACGGTTCGCGTCCGTGCTAAGTCGTAGAGGATCGTTCCCAGAGCCGACGGTACTCCCGCGCGACGTTCTGAGGCAGCCCCTTGCCCCCCACCACGGAGAGACTTCCAGACGCTTCGATGAATCTCCTCCCAACCCCGTACAAGTTCGTGCAGGTTTCGGACGGCAGCCCTCAGACGGTTTGCCTTCGAACGTTATTTGTCAAAATTACGAGGTTGATTCCAGGAAACGATGCCCTCCCATGCAGGTTTCGGACGGCAGCCGACTTGGCCTCGAACGTTATCTCGCAGCCTCCTCATTCCACGGAGAAGCTTCGGGAATCACCCAACCCCAGCTTCGTGCAGGTTCGTACAAGTCGAAACGCTTCTCGCAAGCGCAGTGGCGGGCTCAAAGTCATTCTAGAAAAATCTATGTATATATCGGTTGTTCAAATGCGCAATACCGAACGTTATCTCGCAGAAGCGTGTGCGAGAATGCAGACCCTCATCCTCCGCGGTGTCAAATTACTCGTAGGAGATACGTAAGCGCGCGACGCAACTTTGTAGGAGGAGGAGGCTAAGGTTCATCCGAATATTTTACAACATAAGTCGTTCCGTCTATAAGATGCATGGACCTCGGCATTGATTACAGGAATTTCTGTAGGCGATTTGATTCCTAGAAATTTTCAAAACCTCCCATCCCTATTTTGACCCTTACAACAATGGAGGGTTTCCTACCAAAGGAGGAGCGGAAGGTATCTTCATTAATCTACTGTGACAATCCGGCAGATACTAAATAAGAGGAGAACAAGTGAGCTCAGAGTTCAAATACAGTTACTATTAAGGAATATCGCGGAAGTGAAACAGTTGATTGAAGCTAGAAGATATTGTAAAAATCTCATAATAAATTTGAAGAAACTCCATATTAATTGAACGCAATGGATTTCTCAAAAATCAACAAAGTGTGTCGTTTGGAGGAATTTCTTCCAACGACGAAGCTATCGGAGTCAGAAGTTGAAAGGGAATACACGATTAGCAGTCTACAAAAGATTCAAACAAAATACGGAGCGAGATTATTGGTGGAAATCGAGAATACTTTTTCGACATTTCTACCGGCAAGGATGTCAAAAGCCGTAAAGGATAACAACGATATGTTTCAAAACATGATGCGTGCTGCCAACGAGAATCGAATCCTCAAGCACTATCTCGTTGGGCAGTATAATCAGATTGAATTTCAATGTTTGTAATCGTGCTCCTAATACTATGTACGTGTGTTAAATGAATATATAACTGATTATTTCTGTTTCTTTATTTGCAATCTTCATAATCAAAATACATTTATCATTCCAATAACCGATTACATAACAATTTAACGTTTTCCATCGAATATTGGAAACTGGGAGCATGATGCTATGAACATCGGGTGAGTAAGTTCATGAGCAAGTTTTCCAGCGAAGGACATCCCAGATCTCCTAGGTCCGCGATGTGTTCAGATCGTCCTATGAAAGTTCCCAACCAACTATTTTTCTCCAGACCTCTCACATAGATCCTGGAGGTATCTTGCAGAATAACTCGAAGAATTTTCTTAACGTGATTGTAAGGTCCATCACCGGAGGTCCAAGAGATCCCATGAAAATTGCGTTCCAACCACAAATTCATTCTCTTATACTTGGCCGGTAAGCATTTCCATAGACAAGGTGGTTGGAAAAGAAACGTTGCAGGCTCGGAGAAATTGCTGCCGACTCTAAAGACGGATAGCACTTTCAGGTAGGGATGGGCGATGTTCGAAATAAAATCAATTTATGAAATATCGGTATTTGAAAAAATGATCGATTCTAATAATCGATTTTTTAAATTTCAACATCGACGAATCGATTAATCGGGCCAATGCTAAAGTCTCGAATAAGTTAAAGTCTCGACTGGTGTAACGACGAAACATCTAAGTGGACGGTCTTACATACAGGTCTTGCAACTCGCCCAATTTTTAGTGGTAGGAATGGTCATTTTAGAGAAGCAAGGTGCATTTTAACTTTTCATCACAAGCGTCGCTGTGATCGAGCGACCCCGTGTCTGTCTCCCTTCCTCTCAGAATGTTTACGTTGATATTAAGGAATCTCCTGATGATATAAATGGTTGTTATTATACTATATGTTAAACACGTGGACATATATGAAATTTAATATTTCTTATTTCTATTAGATATCGCAGTTCCCTCCAATGTGGAATTGCCTGTCTCTGTCGATATTGGTGATTCGGCATCAATAAAAATGAGCAATAATCAGCCGGTGGAAGAAGTTGCATGCAGCCAAATTACAGTTCGACACATTGAAGCTACCTCAACATGCGTAGAACCTTTGGAAATATGTTCAACTATCGTTCTTATAGGTGAGTTTGAAATAGTTTAATGAATGATATTTCACGTAAATTTGTTCACGCTCTTAAGTGGTAATTCACTATGGCTAGTCGATTGATCGGTGGGTTATATCACTAACGCGATATATATAGGTACACATGTGTATATATAGATGTACAGACGTGTATATATAGGTATACACGTGTATATATAAATGTACGTGTGTATATATACTTACCGTTCTCTACTCATCGCCCTGAAAGTTTTCTAAGGTATTTTTAAATGCACCTGCAACTATGAAAAACAAGTATGACCCTTGTAAACATCCTAAAACGTTAATATGTGGGGCAAAAGGAAATATGCACAATTGATATGGTCAAACGATTTTGGGTCTCATTTTACCATAATTGCAAGTACCTGAAATAAAATAAATGCATAATTATGTATGGTATCAAAAGTTATTTATTGAATAAAGATAAGATCTGTTGCTACAGTCAGACTTGGAGTAAAATTTACATTAAAATCATTTGGTAGACGCAATCATGTAAACGAAAAATGTATGAAAAATCATGTAGACGAAAAATGTAGTTTACACAAATGATAATTTTTATTTAAGAGCTATGAATCGATGTGCCTCAGCATGGGGTTGCACATTGCTTCTACCCAGGCCTTCGATAGCTCCAAGTCTTTTGGGAAGCAATGAGATCCCACTTGTAGGCACACCAATGTACAACCAGGAAAAAGAAGAGGAAAAGTCTTTCTTCGAAGGAGGCATTACAAAGCTCTAAGATATAAAAGTAGAAGAAAAAGAAGAGAAAAGAAAACAGAGTAGACAAATAAGAATAGAAAAGTAAGAAAGTATGAAAAAGGTTTAGCCTGGAAAGACGAGTCGCGTAGCCTTCGTTTAGTTGTCGTAATTGTTGCAAATCGTCGTCCACAAAAGTTTCACTAAGTAAATAGTCTGGATGTTGTTGAACACAATCACGCTCAAAGACAAAACTCTGCACTGTAATTGCACTGAACACATTTCAAAATTCACCAGCGTAAATTCTTAGATTCAAAGCCGTCGCTGAATCGAAAGACAGTGACGCACGTGACTTGTTTACACAATAAACTCATTTTCTCCAAGATGGCGACTGCGCATTGTTGCGCATGTGCACGTTACCGCTGCGCCATCTGATCGGTGGGTTATATTACTATTCTATGTTTTACTATAGCCTATTGGAGTGCCAACCCCCTGGTTCATGTCTATAATTTTCGATCTTGTTATGTGACCTTGTTCTTGATTTAAAACTGTAATTAACTGTAATTAAAACTGTTAATTTCTTAGGGCAAATAATTAATTATTGGTATTCCGGTTTTACCGCCAAAATTCTCTGAGCACTGACATTTATTTGACATAATTTTTCTTGCTGTTTTAGATCTCTATTATGAGTGCGGTGGAGAACAATAATATACCATAAAGTTTGAGATAATATCTATCATTGATCGTAGAACGTGCCACTGACTTCACACTTTGCATTAATTAGAATTATCAAGAGCATATAGAAGCTTTCTTAGAAGCACCCATTCATGAAATACCACAACCACTCGATGGGTTGACAAAAACTCAAAAAACAGTACGGAATAAAGAACGACGGCGAATTGAAACGAATCCTGAAAATGCTATTACACGGAATGAACCTGTCCAATCAACTAGTTTGATAGAAGATAAAACAAATGATAACAAAGTTGTTGAAGAAATTAGACCTTGTAGAAGTAAAAGAAAGGTAGCACTGAAAGCTGGAGATAATATTAAGAATCAACAATCTCTTACTTCTAATATTAAATTGTATGGATTATCCGATGGAAACATTGTTGAAAAATCACCAAATGTTTGTATATAATTACAGCATAGTTTACAAAATTTACGTCTATCAATTTTAAGGATTCCACAATTGGTTTACTCACAGCTTACATATCTAACTGCTATAAAAATGGACTATCAAATTACTAAATTGCACTTAATTTTCAATTCCTTAGAAAGCGTCAAACAGTTCTAACGAGGAGAACAGTAGCCCATCGAAGTATACAAACATTGATACTATGATTGATTTTACAAGACTTTCTGAGGAGGATACACTACAGAATGAATTTCCAACGATAAGAGTTATACGACTATCACATAAACAAAAGCAAGTTACCCCTGTGGCACCTTCAACATTTAAATAAAGAATGAATAAGTAAAATACCATCAGGTACGACAATCAATTTGAAGAAACAATCGACATGACTGTTGTGAATGAAACTCTAGAACCCTCAATGTACAAAGATGCAATCAGCAAGCTTGTTCTTCCTGTAATGAATTCGAGAACCAATAATCTAAACACCACAACGACATTGGATAAACGAGCTATCAATGCAATGGTTATCCTGGAACCATTATCTCAGAAGTATGTTAATGGAACAGTAACACCTGGCAAACAAGCTATGAGCAATCCAATCTGTAGAAAGGGTAGTACCAGTAGTAATATTGTACAAGGAAAAGCTAAGGTTCATCCAGATTTGCCATACTATTCCTTGAAGGCTACAGCACCTTCAGTAAGTACCCTGGAGGACAGGATGAAAGCACTACAGAATTATCTAGCTGATAAGGAGTTAGAAGCTTTACTGATGAATGATGAGTCGTAGCCGCAAGGTGTCCATGCTAAGTTGCCGTCATGAGCTCTATGATTTCCGGAAGTGACGTCACCGAGACCCCTATTTTCTAGGAATTTATGGGGGATTCTGTAGGGAATACAGGAAAAATTATAGTAAGAACAACGAGGTTCGGTCAATACTCTTAGTCACGGTTTATTTTCAAAGCTTCCTGTACAGGCATCAGTTCCCTACTGACTCTTGTTTCTTATTATTCGTCTAAATCGCCAGGCGGGGCGGGGGGGGGGGTAGGGTTTCTTTTTAACTCAGCAACTGTAAAATCGTTTGAACTTCTCCCATCTAAGCTCATCTTATCGTCGTCTCACAGTTTTCGTCACCTTTGCCGTTTCACGTGCACTCAGCAATACGTCTTGTTATTAGTTATCTCCCACTCAGCGTTTCGTTTCCCGATCGCGGATTATCAGACTGTAGTATTTAGATCCCGGACGAGCCCTCAAATTTGTAGGGAATACAGGAAAAATTATAGTAAGAACAACGAGGTTCGGTCAATACTCTTAGTCATGGTTTATTTTCAAAGCTTCCTGTACAGGCACCAGTTCTCTACTGACTCTCGTTTCTTATTATTCGTCTAAGTTGATGGACGTAGCGGTTGGGGGGGGGGAAGGGGATAAGGGGGACATTTCAGGCAATAATACCCGCGATCGCTCCGTTCCTACAATTCTAGGAATTTTATGTTGAATTCCATGAATTTTACATTCGATTCTGGGAATCGTACGCCATCAAGAACCTTCTAGAACATTCTAGAAGCTTCGACGGTTCCTGTCCGTGCTAAGTCACGAAGGATCGCTCCCAGAGCTGGCGGTCCTCTCGCGTGACGTTTTGAGGCAGTCCCTTGCCCCCATCCCGAAGAGTCTTCTAGAAGCTTCGATGAACCCCTCTCATCCCCGTGCAAGTTCGTACAGGTTTCGTACGCCAGAACTCAGCCGGTTTGACCTCGAACGTTATCTCGCAGTGGTCGCGCGTCGAGACGGCAGCCTCCTTATCCCACGGAGAAGCTTCGCGAATTCCTCATCTCCTAATATTCTGCAAGATCAGATCGTGCTAACGCTGCGGGAGATTCTTCTGACAATACAACCTCGAATCAAGGTCAAACAGAAGGATCTGAAAGAGAGAATCGAGCAACCAGATAACAAATTATCGTTATTCGATTCGCTCAAATACATACTGTTGTAATCAATAAAATTTGGAATTCGACTACATGAACCTGTATAGAGAATTATTCTTGTCGTTTGAACCCTACACCTCAGATTTTTGTTACAGTTCCTAGGAAACTCTCCTTCTTTCTAAGGGTTAAAATGGGGATGGGAGGTTTCTCATATTTCTAGGAATCGAACCGCTGACAGAAATTCCTGGAATCAATGTCGAGGTCCATGTATCTTCCAGACGAAGCGACTTACGTTCTGGAATATTGGGATGAACCTTAGCCCTCCTCCTCCGACGAAGTTGCGTCGCGCGCTTTCGTATCTCCTATGAGTAATTTGACATCTCGGAGGATGAGGGACTGCATTCTCGACGCACGACTTCGCGAGATAACGTTCGGTATTGCGCATTCGAACAACCGATACATACATTTTTTTAGAGTGACTTTGAACTCGCTGCTGCGCTTGCGAGAAGCGTTTCGACTTGCACGAACCGGCACGAGGCTAGGGTTGGGGGATTCGCAAAGCTTCTTCCTGGGATGACGAAACTGTCATATTAGGGGATGGGGAATTCGCGAAGCTTCTCCGTGAGATGAGGAGGCTGCCGTCTCGACGCGCGACCACTGCGAAATAACGTTCAAGGTCAAACCGGCTGAGGGCTGCCGTCAGAAACCTGCATGAACTTGCACGGGGATGAGAGGGGTTCATCGAAGCTTCTCGATGGCTATTCGGGATGGGGGGCAAGGGACTGCCTCAAAACGTCGCGCGGGAGGACCGCCGGTTCTGGGAGCGATCCTTCGTGACTTAGCACAGACACGACCCGTCGAAGCTTCTAGAAGGTTCTAGAAGGTTCTCGATAGCGTACGATTCCCAGAATCGAACGTAAAATTTCTAGAATTGTAGGAACGGAGCGATCGCGGGTATTATTGCCTGAAATGTCCCCCTTATCCCCTTCCCCCCCCCCAACCGCTACGTCCATCAACTTAGACGAATAATAAGAAACGAGAGTCAGTAGAGAACTGGTGCCTGTACAGGAAGCTTTGAAAATAAACCATGACTAAGAGTATTGACCGAACCTCGTTGTTCTTACTATAATTTTTCCTGTATTCCCTACAAATTTGAGGGCTCGTCCGGGATCTAAATACTACAGTCTGATAATCCGCGATCGGGAAACGAAACGCTGAGTGGGAGATAACTAATAACAAGACGTATTGCTGAGTGCACGTGAAACGGCAAAGGTGACGAAAACTGTGAGACGACGATAAGATGAGCTTAGATGGGAGAAGTTCAAACGATTTTACAGTTGCTGAGTTAAAAAGAAAATTGAAAAGCGCGGGAATGGGCTCGGTAGGCTCGAAGGCTGAGTTATTAAGTCGCCTTATGACAGCCGATCCAACAGGCGCGTGAGTACGCACTCCAAGTGATGAGACCGAGGACAGCAATGACGGCTGTGCAATGATTCTAGGAGATGGAACAAAAAGCTGGCAGTGCATCCCGTTAAGTCGTGACGAACAAGTGCAGCGGGAAATCGAACTAGGTAGGCGAGAGAGGGAAATGATGGAACGCGAACTCGAATGGGCACGTCGGGAAATGAACTCTTTAGATGAGAAGTTGGTGCGGCGAGGGAAAGGGAAACTGTTCATATGACCGCTCCGGGTACGCCCGCCAAAGTAAACGTCAACACTATCGCCGAATTGTTGGGTTACTACGACGGCAATAACAATGCCTTGGATAAATGGGAAAAACAGGTTGAACTCCTGAATGTGACATAAAACCTCAAGGACGATCTGACGCGTATTTTGATAGGATCACGTCTCTAGGAAAAGGCTTTAGTGTGGTTTCACTCAAAACCAGAGCATCTTCGGGTGCCGACCAATGACTTACTTATGGCCATGAAGAATATGCTCCTCCATCGAGAAAATAGGGTTACTCTGCAGAAGAAATTCGAAGATCGTACATGGAAGAGAGGAGAAACATTCGCAGACTACCTGCATGACAAGATCATCATATCAAATCGCGTCCCCATTGATGAGGACGAGTTAGTTGACTATGTCATTGAAGGAGTACCTGATCAACTCCTGCGAGATCGAGCGCGGATCCAAGAGTTTAAAACATCGACATGTCTATTAACCGCCTTTGAGAAGATCACCATCCGACCAAGAGAAAACGTCCACAGCAATGTCAATGGCACCAGGGCGAGCGTCAGCAGCAGTGAGGTGCAGAAAGTCGAGGGAAAAAGATACTACATCTGCCGACTTCATGAAGCCCTGGACCAGCAACAATGACAGCGACATACATAGTGTAGAGGAAGACGTTGAGGACATATGAGGACAGCTGTCAACCAGGATGGCCGAGTGTAGGAATGAAGTGATCGCGGATATTATTCCCGGAAATGTCCACCCTATCCCCCCCCCCCCCCCCCCCAATTTACGCTGGTGAATTTTGAAATGTGTTCAGTGCAATTACAGTGCAGAGTTTTGTCTTTGAGCGTGATTGTGTTCAACAACATCCAGACTATTTACTTAGTGAAACTTTTGTGGACGACGATTTGCAACAATTACGACAACTAAACGAAGGCTACGCGACTCGTCTTTCCAGGCTAAACCTTTTTCATACTTTCTTACTTTTCTATTCTTATTTGTCTACTCTGTTTTCTTTTCTCTTCTTTTTCTTCTACTTTTATATCTTAGAGCTTTGTAATGCCTCCTTCGAAGAAAGACTTTTCCTCTTCTTTTTCCTGGTTGTACATTGGTGTGCCTACAAGTGGGATCTCATTGCTTCCCAAAAGACTTGGAGCTATCGAAGGCCTGGGTAGAAGCAATGTGCAACCCCATGCTGAGGCACATCGATTCATAGCTCTTAAATAAAAATTATCATTTGTGTAAACTACATTTTTCGTCTACATGATTTTTCATACATTTTTCGTTTACATGATTGCGTCTACCAAATGATTTTAATGTAAATTTTACTCCAAGTCTGACTGTAGCAACAGATCTTATCTTTATTCAATAAATAACTTTTGATACCATACATAATTATGCATTTATTTTATTTCAGGTACTTGCAATTATGGTAAAATGAGACCCAAAATCGTTTGACCATATCAATTGTGCATATTTCCTTTTGCCCCACATATTAACGTTTTAGGATGTTTACAAGGGTCATACTTGTTTTTCATAGTTGCAGGTGCATTTAAAAATACCTTAGAAAACTTTCAGGGCGATGAGTAGAGAACGGTAAGTATATATACACACGTACATTTATATATACACGTGTATACCTATATATACACGTCTGTACATCTATATATACACATGTGTACCTATATATATCGCGTTAGTGATATAACCCACCGATCAATCGACTAGCCATAGTGAATTACCACTTAAGAGCGTGAACAAATTTACGTGAAATATCATTCATTAAACTATTTCAAACTCACCTATAAGAACGATAGTTGAACATATTTCCAAAGGTTCTACGCATGTTGAGGTAGCTTCAATGTGTCGAACTGTAATTTGGCTGCATGCAACTTCTTCCACCGGCTGATTATTGCTCATTTTTATTGATGCCGAATCACCAATATCGACAGAGACAGGCAATTCCACATTGGAGGGAACTGCGATATCTAATAGAAATAAGAAATATTAAATTTCATATATGTCCACGTGTTTAACATATAGTATAATAACAACCATTTATATCATCAGGAGATTCCTTAATATCAACGTAAACATTCTGAGAGGAAGGGAGACAGACACGGGGTCGCTCGATCACAGCGACGCTTGTGATGAAAAGTTAAAATGCACCTTGCTTCTCTAAAATGACCATTCCTACCACTAAAAATTGGGCGAGTTGCAAGACCTGTATGTAAGACCGTCCACTTAGATGTTTCGTCGTTACACCAGTCGAGACTTTAACTTATTCGAGACTTTAGCATTGGCCCGATTAATCGATTCGTCGATGTTGAAATTTAAAAAATCGATTATTAGAATCGATCATTTTTTCAAATACCGATATTTCATAAATTGATTTTATTTCGAACATCGCCCATCCCTACCTGAAAGTGCTATCCGTCTTTAGAGTCGGCAGCAATTTCTCCGAGCCTGCAACGTTTCTTTTCCAACCACCTTGTCTATGGAAATGCTTACCGGCCAAGTATAAGAGAATGAATTTGTGGTTGGAACGCAATTTTCATGGGATCTCTTGGACCTCCGGTGATGGACCTTACAATCACGTTAAGAAAATTCTTCGAGTTATTCTGCAAGATACCTCCAGTTTCTATGTGAAAGGTCTGGAGAAGAATAGTTGGTTGGGAACTTTCATAGGACGATCTGAACACATCGCGGACCTAGGAGATCTGGGATGTCCTTCGCTGCAAAACTTGCGCAAGAACTTACTCACCCGATGTTCATAGCATCATGCTCCCAGTTTCCAATGTTCGATGGAAAACGTTAAATTGTTATGTAATCGCTTATTGGTGTTCGAATCTACTTCTACTTGGTAAAAATAAAATTAGATTCTGTGTTGAAGTACAATGAAACCATATATTAAAATGAAACTATGGATAAAATACAAAGTAGATACATAATGTGAAGCGAAATGCAAAATGACGAACGTTACAGTACAAATTACAAAGTTGAAGAAATAATATTGCAGACTTGAGACGACCGCTCGGGGTGACGCTCAAGCTGATTCCTCTGGTTCTGTCCGCATTTTTCTGCCGACTTGAGACGACCGCTCGGGTGACGCTCAAGATGATTCTTCTGTTTCTGTCCGCATTTTCCTGCAGACTTGGTTTTCTCTCTTGCGTGGGAGGGTCTTTCTGAGCCCTTGACCAATTAGCCAGTTGCATCGTTTTTGGGCATGGTCTGATTGTCCAAAGGGCCTGCTAGATGGCGCGCGTGGAAAACATCGTACAAACAACACGTGTTGAGTGCCTGTGTCGACTAGCCTCGACAGGCCATTGTTTGGTGAAGCAAAACGGTCGAACCTTTTTTTATGACTGGCCGTTTACCGTTTTTCGTTCGTTCGAGATTTTTAAAAAACTCTAATCCTTCAAATGAAACAAACATCACGTACTACTCATTAAACATATTTCGGAGAGTTTAGAGAGACTATTTCTAAATTTTGTGTGTTTTTACAACCTGCCAATTTACGCGTGTCTCAATACATTTTTAAATCTGGCAATGGTTTCAACATACCGCCCGCCTTGAAAGAATATCTTTCAATGCACTTATAAATATAAAATATAAATGAAAATAAGAAATTACAACTACATTACACAATAATTCATACATTTAGTTAAGATTGCTAACGCATGTAAGTAAATTAAACCTACTTCATTACACATAAATGATTATATTAATGTTCAATACATTTTACTTAATTAAAGTTCACTAAATTACTTAAATTCACTAAATGTATGTTAAATGACATCGTACAACACTGAAGTTTATTGTTGCTGGGCTGAAGCATTATCCATGATGCTGCTTGAATCTTCCTTATAATCAATTGGCAATATGCAAATTTTTGATACTGGCCTCTTGATTTCTCCATTTGTTACTTGAATTGATACGACCCTGGTCATACCATCCTTGCCAGGATGCAACTGTGTGATTCGACCAAGTGCCCAACGTAGAGGTGGAACGTTGTCTTCTTTTATCGTAACCAGCATCCCTGGTTTAACCATGCGTGTGTTACGATCACCCTTTTTCTGCATTGCAGTTGTGAGAGATACTCTTGCGTCCATCTCTCCCAAAAGTGCTGGTACATTTGTTGTACGTGCCGATACCTGTTTAATCGATTTTCGTTCACATCACGCAGATCTTCTTGTACAGGTGCTATTAAAGAGTCTCCGATTAGGAAGTGTCCGGGAGTGAGAGGAGTAAGGTCGTTGGGATCGTTGGATAAAGGTGTAAGAGGCCTGGAATTTTAACATGCTTCAATTTGAGTAAGTATTGTGTAAAATTCTTCGTAAGTAAGACGCGTCTCCCCGACTATTCGCTTTAAATGGTATTTTGCCGATTTTACAGCCCCTTCCCATAGACCGCCAAAGTTCGGTGCGCTCGGAGGTATAAAATGTCAATTGATTGACAAATTTGATAAAAAATTTGCAATTAGGGTACTAATAGATGGCGCGCGTGGAAAACATCGTACAAACAACACGTGTTGAGTGTCTGTGTCGACTACCCTCGACAAGCCATTGTTTGGCGGAGCAAAACGGTCGAACCTTTTTTTATGACTGTCGCTTACCGTTTTTCGTTCGTTCTAGATTTTTAAAAACTCTAATCCTTCAAATGAACCAAACATCACGTACTACTCATTAAACATATTTCGGAGAGTTTAGAGAGCCTATTTCTAAATTTTGTGTGTTTTTACAACCTGCCAATTTACGCGTGTCTCAATACATTTTTAAATCTGGCAACGGTTTCAACAATTGGAATAATAAATGTATTTTGATTATGAAGATTGCAAATAAAGAATCAGAAATAATCAGTTGTATATTTATTTAACACACGTACGTAGTATTAGGAGCACGATTACAAACACTGAAATTCAATCTGATTATACTGCCCAACGAGATAGCGCATGATGAGTCGATTCTTGTTGGCAGCACGCACCCTGTTTCGAAACAGATCGTTGTTATCCCTTACGACTTTTAACATCCTTGCCGGTAGAAATGTCGAAAAAGTATTCTCGATGTCCACCAATAATCTTGCTCTGGTGGTGACGTCTCGGTGACGTCACTTTCAGAATTCGTAGAGCTTACGACCGCAATTTAGCACGGGCACCTACCTTCGAAGGTTCTAGAGTGTCGGTTACAGGAATCCTGGTCCAGAACTCCCGAACTTATACTACTTACGCGTGATGCCCAGTTGCGCACAAACCCAATTGAACACAAATGCAAATTTGTGTCTCCTGAGCGATATTCCATCAATAATTCAACGATATTGGAAATCATCTTTATCTGACGGAATCTTTCCAAATATTTAATGCTCAATTCAGTCGGACTCGCTCGCTTCGGTCGCTCGCCGACGATATACTTATCTACTAACCTACTCACTCTTCTAAATTTGAATATTCCACCCCATTCTAACCTTACG
This sequence comes from Cephus cinctus, assembly GCF_000341935.2. NCBI lineage: Eukaryota > Metazoa > Arthropoda > Insecta > Hymenoptera > Cephidae > Cephus > Cephus cinctus. Next base: position 25,062 of record NW_014333491.1, read on the forward strand.
TAACCAAATCTAACGTAAAATAATGTAAAACTACATACAATATACTATAATAAGACATCGTTCGTACCTAATTCTATTCCATCTATTTAAAACTGAACAGAATTTGCAGTAAAAAGTCATTTCTCTCCGATTGGTCTGTGCGTGAATGGGTCCCCCCTTAGCTTACTGATATGCGCCTATGAGGAGGAAGCGGATGGACACAGAAAGTAGTGCCATCTTATACTCCCAAAAAACACGTACGTGTAAAAAACTACGCCAAGTACAGGAATGCTGTGTATTCTTCTAATAAAAAGTATTGATATCAGAATATCGAGGCCAAGTACATAAGTCACTACATGTTTGCCTATTATATGATCTAGCACTGGCCCATCATTTTAATTCTATTTTCCAAATTTCCTACAACGTTTTCACTACTCTTTTACATTACTACTGCTTCTCGTAGTTGATTATGATTTAGTGGTTATTTAATAATTAATAAAAATTTAGCTGATGCCTTATCGAGTACTACTTGGCGGGTCCGTGCCAGGAATTCCAAAGTACTTACTTTCAACGTACTAATAGTATCCTGAAAATATATGTTTGTTATGAAGCTTTTACCGTGATTATTATTGACGAGTTATCGTTAACAAGCTCTATATGTATAGAAAGTTGATATTGGTTTTGAATTTAATGACTGGCATAATGGACGCAAATTTATATCAAGAAATGCACGGACCCGCCAAGTAGTACTTGATAAGGAATCAGCTAAAGTTTTATTAATTATTAAATAACCATTAAATCATAATCAACTACGAGAAGCAGTATTAATGTAAAAGAATAGTGTGAAAACGTTACAGGAAACTTTGAAAATACAATTAAAATGATGGGCCAGTGCTAGATCATATAATAGGCAAACATGTAGTGACTTATGTACTTGCGAAACTACGGAGAGGAACACCTGGACATCCTGTATCTCTAAAAACTGTCACCTAAAATACGAGGAACTATGTTGAAGCACAGATATACATAGACCCATACACGCGCGCTCCACATGAATGCTATTAAAAACTTAATAAATCTATACTGTTGTGAAAGCACCCTTATCCTAACTGGAAATTCGGTATGAACGGTAGCTTCACGTTTAAAGTGTATTTGATTGTGTTGTGTATTCGTAAATTACTAACACCATACTGAGTACAAATAGGTAAAGAAAGCAAAGCAGCCAGCGCCATCTGTCGTGTAAAAAAGCCGTTGGACGTGCGAAGACGACGTCGACGACGACGACGACAACGACGGACCTGTAATAAAATCATCTCGCTCGCCATGTGAATACGTCCTGATCCTGTACACTAATTGTATTGAATTTGGTGGCAATCAATTCAGAACCCTTGATTCCTATAGTGAATGTATCAATACATTTTTCTCACATACAACCGTTCATAAGATATTTGAGTCGAAATACAGGTACAAGAGATGCTTCGAGTAAAGAGTCTCGGCGGGCCGTGCCCCGTACGGCGGGTTGCCTGTACTTGGCGCGAGACTCGACCGAGTTTCTTGAACCTTTTTCTAGATTAATCGGCATGGCAGTGAGCGTTGCATTATATTGAGTGCATTTGCTTAATAGGGCTAATCAGCACAGGTATTTACACGCATATAAGCAATGTTGATAATCATTTAAAAAATATTTATTCGCAACATTGTTGGTAATCATCGAGAAAAACTGCAAATAGATTGGAGTTCTTGAAACTTAGTTAAATGGAATGATGAGAAATCGAGAATCATCTTCCTTCACAACAATAATTATCGATTGTACTATATTGCATTAAACTATCACGTATCTCTCTTATTGATCATTGCAAAAGATTCAACTTCATCCAGCTTCAATCTTGTGAATGATGCATTTAAAAATAATTGTTGAACTTGCTGTTAAAGCAATGCAGTTATATACAGCAATATTGCCAATGGTAAACGAACCTTATTCATTCTATTGACAGCTAACAGAATCATCGCACTTGTTGCTCGATGACTTGATATACCTCTATTTTTACAAATATTTTATAACGTACACTCCACACATAGTTCACATTCCCATATATAAATTACGATATTGCCAAGGTAGTAAATTTATGTAGCGCTTATATTGCAAGCGAAATAACATTGTTCTTATTCATGTAAAAATTATGCCAGCAGAGTAATGTGCACTTCTTACTCATAGAGGACTTAATATCTGCCTTCAGAGTATGTTACATCTACCTTACAGACAAGAAATAAAAATGTTCGAAGATGTGATATCGAACAGTGATATACCATTTCGGTCATTGATAAGTTTTTCGTACTGCAGCAAAGATGTATAAAAACTGGCGTTATTATGCATCTGCATGTGGTAAGAAGTAGGTAAAGGTTTTTCACAATTCTAGTAACGTAAATATACATATACATTGTGACGTCACTTTTTAACGGTGACGCACAAATAAATGGTACAGCGAGAAATAATTAATTAAATACTGAATTATTGGGTGCCAGATATGACCAGAGTTACACCGCTGTCTCCTAAGGACACCCGGGCCAGCTCTTATGCGGTGGGGTCCTGCATCTGGGAGACAATAAACGCAATCTGAAAGCCAGGGAGGTTCACTCTCAAAACTACAACGAATAAATACTAAAGTTTTCAAAATTAAATACTGGCCCTATTTATTAAACCAAACAAGAGAAAGAGATGGAACAACGGTTCCTGAACAAAATACACAAGCTTTACACAGGACGGAACCGTAGATCCCCCAAGGAAATTATTAAGATGGCGGTCCCGAAGATCTATTGGCAAAATAATATCTACAAATTTACAGGACCTTAATATTCTACAAAAATATACATCCTACTCCATACTATACGGAGGTACACTGTATACAACATTCCTCACAGAATATGCAAGCAAAAGGATATTATACAGAATTTAACGTTAACGTGTGCTAACGGACTCACGACAACTATACAAATCCGACAAAACTAGAACAAAACAATGTGAGACTATACAAAATTTACCAGACGAATACACGTCTGTTTGTAAGCTGGGCCACACCGTGAGTGACTCTACAAATTTGGAAAATCGGGAACCTTCCCAAGAGGCGCGCTGTATTACATCCCTGAGGCCAATCTGATTGGCGGACCCATCGGCTTCGCCATAGCGGTCGCGATCTTCAATTGTTTTCTTCTATTCCGATAAAGTAGATCCTGGCATCTTTCGTGTTTAGGTTGGCTGCAGTGATATTTTCTGGAGGTGGGAATCACATCCACCTCTGCTCCCTCGATGGACGGCTCCAGGCTGTTACTGCAACTTCGGTATGCCCTCTGGATCGGGGAGATGCTCGCAGAATGTTCCGCGTAGCTTGCCTCTTATGGTGTGTGCTCCGGTCTGGCTGTCAAGTCGCCTCACCAGCGCGCTCCACCAGGTCCGTAGTTGGCATTCTCGGGGCCCGCAGTATTCAAATTTTGACAAGATCAATTCGGATCCGCTTGAAAAATATAAAACACAAAAAAACGTTCCCACGAGGGAAATAAATACAAATTCAACAAATAATATACAGTCGAGCGCCACGAAATCCCTTCTCCACGCACAGGTCCTCACGATGTAGCCGGAAGTCGCAGAATGTTACGTTTTGTGGCGTGCATGTAGAAATGCCACGTCATAACATATATAGGGCATTATTTTCAATACACGCACCAACCAATTCTCTATAGTAATAAAATAAAGCAGTTTATGTCGCTGTCCTTATCAATTGATGAACTATCTTCACTAATATCATCATTCGTACTATGATTACAATCATTTGTTAGGTCAGGAGTATCTATTTCGTCATAATCAATTGTAGCACTGACCAAAAAAAATGGGACACTTTTACTGCACTTCTTTTAGATTCTTTTTCCGCTCTTCTCCTGCTCTGCCGAAACGATGATGCACTAATAGGTTTAACCCTTATGTGCGCACCCGGGTACTCACCTCGTCACATTTTTCCTTGTAACGTTTTGAAAAATTGTTTTTCGATCTGAGCCTCCGGATCTAGGAAGTTTAACACTTCACGAAGAAATTCTCTTAGCTATACTTCGAAAAAAAAAATTGTTTGCAATAAGAAAATGAACTTGAAGTAAGGTTAGTCCCAGGGGGCACCTAGGGTGCCCGGGTACCCACTAGAGAAAAATTTGATATATTCATCTGTAAATCAATGTCCAATTATTGTATTTGTTTATTTATTAATCAATATTATCCCAATGGAACATTTATGAACATTAATTTCTAGTGTAAATATAATAACTATCTAACTGCCACTTCCACAAACATTTGGAACATCTGCTGCTCGATAAAGCCAATAATTGGCTGTGCAGGGCTCCAGATCCCATCCTTCGATCTCTCTTTCTGGCAACTCCACGCTACTTTTAAACGTAAATATAGCTTAATTACTTTTTAATTATGTTTACTTAATTAAGTAAATCGATTTATAATAATTTTGTTCACATCTGAACTCAAAAAGTAATTAAAACTGCAAGTGGGTACCCGGGTACCCCGGGTACGCATCAACGTAGGAGAAGTTAGGTGCGCACATAAGGGTTAAGCTGTTTTTGCATATTTCCACATTATATAATATATTTATATTTATTATATTATGCTAATTGTAAAATCAAACCGTTGGAGAAATGCTAGATGTGACGCAACAATAGCGCTTATATTGTATATTGTGACAAGAGTCCGTAACCAGACACGGGGTATCCGAGCGAGCACTAGTTCGCTGCCGCGCAACTAGGTGGTCAAGGCAACTCGCATGTAAAAACCTAGGACCGGGTAAATAATTAATCCGTCGATTGTGCGGATTAGGGTCTTCTTCTTCGTCTTCTTCGCCATCAACATATAATTTTGTATCCTGCATCTTGTATCCTGAATCCGGAATCCTGCATCTGTAATATCCAGCTTCTCTCATCCGAGAGAGAACCATTTTTTGTGGATCACACCGTTCGTTGAGGACTCTGTGGTTCTACTTTCGTTTTCAGCAACTTAGTTTTCAGCAACTTAGTCCAGTAGCGCAGCGTTTAGCTACCCTGGACATATTAGCATTCAGCTACTTAGCCCGTGTACCGAGTCCAGTAGCGCAGCGTTTAGGTACCCTGGACAAAATTAGCAGAGAGTGATCGCTCTCGCATCATCCGTAGCAGGAAGTGTTGGCTTCCGCAATCTCAAATCTCGCATCATCCGTAGCTGGAAGTGTTGGCTTCCACATCCTCAAGTCAATTACTCCGACATTTTGAATCACACCGATTGTGATAGAACCGATCGATGATACCGTATAGAGACGCAAAGTATAATAAACGAAGAAAAGTCTACCTGAAAAGAACGTTTTATTATTGCTGTAACACAACTATCCCTTTACCGTTCCGAACCCTGGTTCACTCTAAGAGCTAAGTGGCCAAAATTGTCATTCGAGGGAACTGGTACTTCACCAGTCTTGACAGTTGGAAATAATATACGTTACAATATTTACAATAAAATTTCTTGTATTTCTGTGATATTAGTTTAGTTACGCATTATTCACATTATAGTTATGCCATGAATGTTATGAACATACTTTGTACAGTGATAAACGTTCCATTTGTGTCCCTTTCGTAGAACACAATAATCTATCAAGGAACAAGTAATAGCATAAATGCCATTCGCCATGTATTACTTGCTGTAAGATATTGATGTTTCTTTAACAACACATATTGTAACGTTCCGTCCTTATACCCCTCTATCTTCTATCCTTTTTCCCTCCGAATTACCCATTCTCGATGATGGATACGTCAAGAGCCCCACATAAGAGTGCATAGCGCACTGTGGATGCGCATAACAATATCTCAAAGAACTCCTAATAGCCTAGTATTCCTCACAACTCCTATCGACCTCTCACAGCGATGCCGATAAAGGAAAGGGAATATAGGACTTTTAAATCACTAATATTACGTAATTCCCTTGAAAGTAGTTACAGCGACAGTCATCAGAAAATAATATTAGAAATTATTACCTATAATATTCTCAGAATTAGAAATACAGTCGACCGACTGAAATCAAAACAAACAGGTGCCCGAGCGCTATCAGCCGGCACGCGCCAAATACAATAGAACTACCAGTAAGTCGGTACTAGAAGAAACCGCTAATCCAATTAGTCAAATCAAATAATCGAATCGTATAATAAATCTAAATATTAAATCCAAAACGCGACGTTAACGCCTCGGCAGGATGAAAATCGTTATCCCCACTAGATTTAACGTATTCCTATCGAGGATATAAGCAGCGGCTTCCTCGATAGGAGGACTCACTCTTGTCTTTCTAGACTAGTCAACCAGACTCTTGTACACTACAAGACGACAAGAAGCAGTAAAGATTGTAGAAAGTTTAATTATTAACACTTTATCGACCGGTCGTGGTAGAGGCCGCCACTAAGTAGGTACGGGCTTAGTCGCGCCCGAATTTACTCCCAGTACCGGCTAAATTTCCACTATGCATTGTGTTGTGCTTATTCCTTTTGTTCTAAATTAATGGAATTTTATTGATGTTTATACTTTATTTTGTATTTGTTTTATATAATTTATTGCCTTTTTAACTTACATTCATGAAATAAATTCAAGGTAATAGTAATTCAATTATTTAATATTTATTTTGAGTGTGGTATATCTCGTAACAGTCACCCTTATGTAACGGAATATTACAAAATTTACATACGAAACATGTTCGACTTCTTATCTTTCTCGATGCACATACTCTACATTGTTTTTGGGGTTTTTTGCTTTTACCACTTGTCACTATTCTTATAAGTTTATGCTTCTTTATGCATGATAATCTTTCTGGATGATCTGATTTTGGTGCTCTTCTTGTAGGCTCTGAAGTATTTGATTTGTTAGTTGAGTCTGTTTCGTCACTTTGAGAATCAGTTGATGATACATCGGATATCTACGAAAGTGCCGCTTTGTGTAAAAATTTCTTGTATGTCATTTTCTTTCCGTTCAATGTTGTGTACGTTTTAAATGAATTAAAAAGAGCACAATTGATGAAAAACATTACAACTCGTTTGGTCCACTTCTTAGTTTTTCTAAAAATGGAGTAGTACGACAGATATTGATCTGCGCGATCTACCCCCTTCATATACTTGTTGTAACTAATTATCGACTCAGGTTTTTGAATTGATATATGTGATTTTCTGTTTACACTTCCGGATTCCATTATTCGCGCCGAATGTATCGTCGAGAGCATGTTTACATTTCGTTTACCGTTATTCCACATTTGTAACAGAATATCGTTTTTTCTACGAAATGTAGCTTGACCATTTGAAAGAGTTATGTTTTGAAGACATTGTGGAAGACCTCTATTTTTCCGAATGGTCCCACATACCCGTACTTTGTTTTGCAGGAGAACTTCAGCCATATGGACACTGTTATAATAATTGTCCTGATAAATGTGATGCCAAAGATTTTTATACGGATCAATAACTTCTAGAATAGTTTTTTCCAATTTCATTCCTTGGCAAGCATACACTTGAAAGTTACAAAAATATCCCGTGTGAGCTTCACAGACTGCTCTCACAAGTATGCCGTACTTTACAATTTTAGCAGGATTGTAGGTTCTGAATGATAGTCTTCCTCGCCACGGAATAATACATTCATCTAATGATAATTGTTGACAAGGTTTATATACATCAACAAACCTTTTCTTTAAATAATTTATAACTGGCTCAACTTTTACAAGTCTGTTTGAATTTGTGGATATATCTTCATTATTACAAAAGTGCCAGCTCTGGAATATCTGCATAAATCTATTTCTGCTCATGACTTTTGAAAAAAACGGAGTTTCGATGCTTTGCTCAGTTGACCAATAATCATGAAGTCTCTCTTTTTTTACTTGTCCCATTAGAACAATTAGACCTAAAAATTGTTTCATTTCTGGAAACGTAATATCCACCCATTTCTTCGTTTTTGAGATATTTTTATATTTATTGGTTACTTGATAGTGATATCTATTCGATTCTTTAACCAAATATTCCAAAAGGTCATCTCCAATAAATAAATTCACAATGTCCCTTACACTTGCTTCAGATTTTGGTAGAATTTTTATGCCTGGGATGCCTTCGAAAGGTTCCAAAATAATTGATTTGTCATCTGTTGACCATGTATCGATGTTTACTTCAGCGGTGTCATCAATACTTTCTGAATCGCTATATTGCAGTGGCAATAATTTTCGCGGCTTCCGAGTGTTGATAGAAGAATCACTGCTATCATCATTACTGCTATCACCATCACTGTCTATTTCTGAATAACTGCTATAGTCTGACAAAGCATCTAAGCAAAACTCTTCCTCTGCACGGTCTTTATCCATTAGAAACGGTAAGAAACTATTATAATTGATAAATATTTTGAGAGGTTAGTATAAAGCTGGAAATAATTAACGACGTTAGCGCTGCGAAATTATAAAAAAAACAACCCACTGACAAAAACCGTCGATAACTAAAAACCGATTAATAGGCTACCGGTCGATAAGCGTTAGGAATCGAAAAGCCGATAAATAGGCTACCGGTCGATAAAGTGTTAAGAAACCTGCACTCCTAAAAGAGTTCCTGCAGCAAAGTCATCAATCCACCGCACCGAAAACCCTTCTAAGGTAGAGGTCCAGCGAACGGAGATCATTGTGATCATCTGTGGGTTTTGATCTTTGCGATATTTATTTCCCGCTGGACCACAGTCTTCGGACGCATTGTGCACTCTGCTGTACTGTGGCGACAGCTCTCTCATCCTCACTCCCAAAGATAGTCGGCCCGGCGATCGGGGATCATTGTGATCACCTGTGGATACCGAATCATTATCATTCTCACGCTTAACTGGACTACGGTCATCGGACGAATTGTGCATTCTGCTGTATCGTGGTTCCAGCTACCTTCTCCTATTTCGAGAAATTAGAAAAGCGAATAAGTAAACAAAAATACTTCTTGTTGCCTACGGTCCGATAATAGAACTGGAAACGATTATAAGAGTGCGCATGTGTGTGTGGGAGTGTAATAGAATAATAAGAATATCCTAGAGTGTAATTTATAGGAAAATATAGTATAACTATTTTATTTTTAAAAAAACTTAAGTGTCTAATTCCTTCTTCAGATGCCTGCCCAGTGCACAAACCCTATAAAAAGTCTCGTGATTCCTAAGTCTCCAAAATCACGAAACGTCTCAATATACATATATTGCATAGGATTTACTTTCAACATATGGTATAACTTTTTGTATTTGCAACTTTATTTCTATTGTGATATAACAAATATATCAAGTTTCCAAATGTATGCTACTTGGTTGATCTACGATCTAAAAAAAATATTCAAAAATATTCAATTCAAACTATTTGGAAAACAATCAAAGTAGATTTTTTTTAATAATGGAACGCCTTGAACCAGATTAAATGCATAAAGTCGTAAAATTCTTGCCATCGTATTATAAAATAGAACTTGTGGGGTACAGGAAAATATCGTACTCATATTGGTCGTCCATTAAAAGCAGCAACCTAGACGAAAACGTTGCATTTCTCAGCAGCAATGCCCGATCGGCAAAAGCTAAGAGTCGTTAGCAGATGTTAGTCAGCAGTTTATTTTGAGTCAGCGATAAAGCACAAGTTTTTATTCATATAGCGGAACGCACTTTGTTTCATCCACCAAAGCCGGAAGTCTCAAAGTGTCTATAAAATTGAAAAAATGTAATTGCTCAGCAAACCCTCTGATATGCTTATCGTATATATTTTATATGTGAATACTTATTATATATGTATTGCGACGTTAGACCCCAGATATTTTCGATCTCACTTCTGGCCCCACGTTGGGCGCCAAATTTTGTGAGGTAAAAAAAAAATAAAACAAAAACCGATAAGGTGGATCTTACGTCAGCAAAAACGACCCGCAATGGTCCTCCCTCTCTGCCTCCTATTACCAACACGAAAGAACGGGTTGGGCGCCAGGTATCCCTCGCGGGAGTACCACGAGTGCAACGCACTCTCTTTGTCACTAAATAAATCTACCCAATTCGGAATAGGCCGGGTTACGCTAAAACTAAACACTAATATAACGGAAACGAGGACCACGCCAACAACCTAAGACGGGTCTCTCGTTCACAAAATTATCACCAAGAATCTAACGGATCCGGGGGCGACGCCAACGGTCCTAAGACGTGCCACCCGTTTACAAAGTCACTAAACCTAATCTCACTACGAGATGCACCAAGGGACAACGGCCGATCCGTAAGATGTCCACCAAGCAGCGGAGGAGAGAGAGTCGCTAAAAAGTTACACCAAATGCCCTGTCCGGTGGCTAGCTAGTCGGAAGCGTCGTGGCGTTCAGGCAGGGAACAGAGGCAGGACAATATAAAGCAGGAAAAACACTATATCGATTTAACGCACCAGAGCTATATTTTAGAACGAGCAATCACAAGCCATTAGAAAGATAGTCAAAAGCAAATTCACACAAGCCAGAAACATGCGGCAGAAGAAAGTAGCAGACAAGAGCGGTGCAAAGCAAAACAATACAAATGAACAAAAGTCTTACACTAAATTAACAAAGCCAAGGAAAAGATTCTATATAAACCAAAGTGAAGTTAATTTACAGAGATTACTATAATATACACGCGGAAAGAAAAACGTAAGCATAGGTAAGCAAGCAATAGAATGAGCATCAATCGGAGAAACATAAGCAAGAAAATCTACTAATTATATCGATAGAACGTCGCTAAGGTGATTCTATATAATTCCAAAAACGTAAAGTCTACTGATTTTAACGGTACAAGGTTCGCCAACTAAATAATACGCTCTAATGAATTTACTTAAATGCGGAAAGAATACACTAAAGATCGAGCTTAAACTAACGCGGAAAGAATAACGCAAAAGACGCTAACAATGCGGAACGAAACCACGAACATCGATCGGATATATAATATTAGACCATAGTCTTCGAAATCAAATAGAATAGGGTATTCTAAGGCATACAGCGATCTACGGCGTTTCGCATAGAGTAGCACGGCGGCTATCGCGCGGTAGACGGCGCACGCGTGAGCGGCGAGCTCGGCGAGTTTGTAGGCGCGGGCTCAGCGTGTATTCGCGGGGAGCGGTGAGGCTCGTGACGCGCTCGCGGCACAGGGCCGTCCCTAGCAATTCGACTAGAATACCTTTTGAAAAAACATGCGGCAGATGAAAGTAGCAGACAAGAGCGGTGCAAAGCAAAATGATCCAAATGAACAAAAGTCTTACACTAAATTAACAAAGCCAAGGAAAAGATTCTATATAAACCAAAGTGAAGTTAATTTACAGAGATTACTATAATATACACGCGGAAAGAAAAACGTAAGCATAGGTAAGCAAGCAATAGAATGAGTACCAATCGGAGAAACATAAGCAAGAAAATCTACTAATTATATCAATTGAACGTCGCAAAGGTAATTCTATATAATTCAAAAACGCAAAGTCTACGGATTTTAAAGGTACAAGGTTCGCCAAACTAAATAATACGCTCGAATGAATTTACTTAAATGCGGAAAGATTACACTAAAGATTGGACTTAAACTAACGCGGAAAGAATAACGCAAAAGACGCTAACAATGCGGAACGAAACCACGAACATCGATCGGATATATAATATTAGACCATAGTCTTCGAAATCAAATAGAATAGGGTATTCTAAGGCATACAGCGATCTACGGCGTTTCGCATAGAGTAGCACGGCGGCTATCGCGCGGTAGACGGCGCACGCGTGAGCGGCGAGCTCGGCGAGTTTGTAGGCGCGGGCTTAGCGTGTATTCGCGGGGAGCGGTGAGGCTCGTGACGCGCTCGCGGCACAGGGCCGTCCCTAGCAATTCGACTAGAATACCTTTTGGGAGACTATACAGATGGTTCTAATATTTTCACGAACGACGCGAAATAAATAGGACGAATCACGAACGCCAAAGAACACACGAATAAATAAGAATCATGAACTAAAATTCCGGCGCAATTGCTACTACAAGTCTCTAGATTTTAACAGAGTTTTACGCGAATAGGAAAGAGTCAATCGCAACACTCGGAGATTCAAGAAGTAACAGCAAAGCACGCGACAAATACAAAATACAGCATAGATAACACCAAGAAATCACATAAATAGCGAGAGCATACGATATAATTATTATCACTAAAAGCATCCTATAGTTGCCTGTTTAAACCCTTTTTGATACTATTAATTTACTTGAAAATACTAATGGTGTCTATTAACAGCTGGTTCTAATATTTTTCACGAACGGCGCGAAATAAATAGGACGGATCACGAACGCCAAAGAACACACGAATAAATAAGAATCATGAACTAAAATTCCGGCGCAATTGCTACTACAAGTCTCTAGATTTTAACAGAGTTTTACGCGAATAGGAAAGAGTCAATCGCAACACTCGGAGATTCAAGAAGTAACAGCAAAGCACGCGACAAATACAAAATACAGCATAGATAACACCAAGAAATCACATAAATAGCGAGAGCATACGATATAATTATTATCACTAAAAGCATCCTATAGTTGCCTGTTTAAACCCTTTTTCATACTATTAATTTACTGCAAAATACTAATGGTGTCTATTAATTGACCGTGTTCAGAAGGAACAGCAAATACGGCCAAAAGAGTCAATCGCAACACTCGGAGAGTCAAGAAGTAACAGCGAAGCACGCGACAAATACAAAATACCGCATAGATAACACCAAGAAATCACACAAATAGCGAGAGCATACAATATAATTATTATCACTAAAAGCATCCGATAGTTGCCGGTTTAAACCCTTTTTGATAGGATACATTTATTTTAGAACATTATTTGCGGCTATTAATCGGCCGTGTTCAGAAGGAACGGCAAATTCGGCTGGCGAAAACACACGCGGTCGCCGCGAGGGTCGAGCGCGTATCTCGAGAACAAAGGATCTCTATGACCCTAGTAGGCCCGAAGGGCGCTCAATATTCAACCAGTAGATAATTCGAAAAATTTATAAGCAACGAACGGCAACTAGAAGATGCGAGACATCCATAAATTATAACATAAAATATCGCCTAAAAGCACGGCGTAACAGAAAGATTTAACTAGAGAACTATAACATAAAATATCGCCCAAAAGCGCGGCGTTACAGAAAGATTTGACTATAGGAGAAAAAGACTTAATTTAGAGACAGTTCCAGTATAGAGCTTACTTTAGGGCCTCATGCGGCAAAAATCAAACCAAATTATAACATAAAATATCGCCTAAAAGCGCGGCGTAACAGAAAGATTTAACTAGAGAAGAAAACTTAATTTAGGGACAGATTCCAGTATAGAGTTTACGTTAGGGCCTCATGCGGCACAAATCAAACAAACAGAAAATTTATCCAAAGATATCACTAAATCGCAAGGCCCAGCACTATCGTCCTTTTTGCTAGCCCGATGCGGAAAGACATTCACATCGGGACTCTCAAAATTGGAGATACTTCCGTTGAGGCAGACGGCCTTAACGTTAAATTTTCGCTAACACCAAGAAATTATTTCGCCAATTTATAATGGTAGTCAAGGGTCTCACCAAATATCGTAGCGGCAAAGTATGAGTGCGTAGTTCGAAAGGGCCAGAAGGGCTTCCTTCCTTCCTTCCTTCCTTCCTTCCTTCTATCTCTTTATTTTATCAGATACTCCTTTCTTCTCTCTCGCCTAAGCTGACTACTTTCCCTACTAGACCACTTGCTAAGAAGCTCCAAACGTAAGTGAAATACAATTTCAATTTCACTGAGCTCGAGACCTCTTGACCCCCACTATTTACATTATTTAGGCGCTGGCGGAACCGTGACAAAATATCGAACTTCGCACGTATTAATCGCTTAAGGGGTTTTCGCGGTGAGGATCATCGCCAGACCAAATATCGAACTTCGAACGTATTATTCGCTTAAGGGGTTTTCGCGGTGAGGATCATCGCTAGTCACGAAGTTGACCGAATCTGTCGGCGGCACGTTCGGGAGTCTTCGGGTGCTGCGGTCCGCTCGTAGGCCAGGGAGCGCGGGAGTCCGCGGCGCTGGCTACTCTTCCTCCCTGTCTCCGGCGGTACCTTGGCATGAGCCCGCCGTAGATATTCTCGCGGCCCTGCGGCAAGACGAGGAGGACACGTCAACTCCTGGTCGGCGGCGAGGGCGGCGTCGATCGTAGGGCGCCCCAGCTGGACGGCCGGCAGACGAGAGTACGAGCCCCATCCCGTTGCTCTTCCCCAAGATCTCCGGCGGTACATCGGCATGAGCCCGCCGTAGATATTCTCGCGTCCCTGCGGCAGGACGAGGAGGACACGTCAACTCCTGGTCGGCGGCGAGTGTCGGAGAATGTGAGGCGGTGTGGAGGTTTATGGGCTCGTCCATGGGTCTGTCCCGCTCAGGGGTGATGTCCAGCGCTCAGTAGAAAAGAGTGACTTGCGAGTGCGGTGTAGTGAAGGAATAAACACACTTTTTTTTTTATAAAGCGTAGCAGAGAGCAGCCTATTCAACGAGATCGCAACCCAAACTTTAACTGACTCCGAAAACCCTTAGCCTCGCTAAGGCACCCTCCCGGCGGAAGGGGAGCGGGCACCTTGGTCGCTCTCTGCCATGCTTACAACTTTATTGAAAGGAAGAAAGAAAAAGAGAATACAAAAGAGTGATAATACGGCTTCAATTCTGTTAATCCGATGCGCCGGCATATAAAACTCAACACTGAACTTCGCAGCTTCAAATATCTTCGACTTATAAAATAAAAGCGTGTAATAAACTGTGACGCGCTGGACCTCGAAAATTGCCCAGGGTCTCGCAAATACAGCTATCTCGATTACGGGCGAGAGGGGGGATCTCAAACAGAAAGAAGGGGACACGTGGTAGAATAAGAAAGAAAGTATAATTAATAAAGCAAATGTCGGTGTACAAAAGAAACAGAAAATAACAGAAATCCAAAAATACGACACTAGCAAAAGGTGTCACTCGAAATACGCAAAACTAAACTAGGCACGAAATCAAAGCAGTAACACGCGGGGCTCACGCAGGAGCACGCGGTGTCGAAGGGCTTTAAATGGGCTCGGTGGGAAGGGGGTCGGGGAACGGAGGAGAACAATATCTGGGCGCCAGCTACTGTAACGGTGTAGCACCGACGAGTGACCCCGAAAGGTCCTCGTTTGTTTACTCGACGGGATATGGCACGGCTAGCGGAGGGAGAGGTGAGGGGGTCTCAGGGAAGAAGGTTCTCGATCGCAAAATGGCTACTTGAATATTACCTCGGTGGGAACGCGAAAAGGAAAAAGGGGCGGGAGGAGTGGGAAGGGCTGAGGGTTGTCGGGGAGGGACGCAAGATACTAAAATTAGGGCGCACGCAATATACCACGGGCCTCGAGCTTAAGGGCGGAAGGCCCGTCGCAGATACAAAAAGAATCGCTAGAATACCGGCCCACGCGGGGACGGCTCGCTATGTCCCGTAGGGACTTACAAAGGTCTAAAAGCAAGTACTAAGGGCGGATAGGGAAGGGATATTAGCTAGGGAATCGCAATCACTTGAAAGTACTCACGCAATCGCTCGTCACACTGTAATCCAATATAAATCACTCCGTGGACACTCTCGCAACAATTTCACTCGTACTCGATCTCGCACTCTGACTTTACGTTCGCTATTTTCGCTATCCTGGCTCGAAGTGTCGTGATTTCCGTCGTCCTGGCCCTCGTGGGCCTCCAGGGCCTCGTTGATTGGTTGGGGCTGCTCAGTTGAGAGGGCTACGTGCTTCGGCATTGTTTGACAGTTCCGGCATGGCAGGGCATTAGTCGGGATCAAATCAGCTGTGTTGCCGGGCCTTCCAGGGCCTCGTGGCGGCGGCACGGCGCTGGCTTTGCCGGTGCCCGTGCTGGCTGCGCGCGCCGGTCAAGATGGCGGCCTCCAAGCCTGTCAAGAATCTCCCGGGCACGTCCGCGGTCTCGGAGGGAGAGGGCTCCGCCGCTGTCACACGGGACTTTTTCCTGCCCGTGTGACGGGACTGCACCGGGGCTGCATGTATTGGTGGTGATGGTGGTGGCGGGGCATCCATCCCACGGGCGACTCGGTCTGCTGTTCCTCCTGCCCATGCCATCGCTGCCTTCCGCTGCCTCGGCGACGTAGCCGCTCTCGCGGTCCATCCAGGGATGCTGGGTCCTCGTGGCAGGTCCACGGTGTTTGAGAGGGCTACGTGCTTCGGCATTGTTTGACAGTTCCGGCATGGCAGGGCATTAGTCGGGATCAAATCAGCTGTGTTGCCGGGCCTTCCAGGGCCTCGTGGCGGCGGCACGGCGCTGGCTTTGCCGGTGCCCGTGCTGGCTGCGCGCGCCGGTCAAGATGGCGGCCTCCAAGCCTGTCAAGAATCTCCCGGGCACGTCCGCGGTCTCGGAGGGAGAGGGCTCCGCCGCTGTCACACGGGACTTTTTCCTGCCCGTGTGACGGGACTGCACCGGGGCTGCATGTATTGGTGGTCATGGTGGTGGCGGGGCATCCATCCCACGGGCGACTCGGTCTGCTGTTCCTCCTGCCCATGCCATCGCTGCCTTCCGCTGCCTCGGCGACGTAGCCGCTCTCGCGGTCCATCCAGGGATGCTGGGTCCTCGTGGCAGGTCCACGGTGTTGTCCTTCTTGCTGGTGCTGGTGGTTGGTCCTCGGAGATGGTCCTCGAGCCAGTGCCCTACGGGGAAAGGGAAATGGTGGCAGGGAGGGAGGGGTGGAGGGAAGAGGTCTTATCCTTAACGTAATGGCTAAAACATCTAACTACACGCAATTAAAAATACTTAAAAATAAAACGCAGTACTCGAGGCCTATGGGACCCCGAGCCAGGAGGCGGAGGGGAGTCTGCAGTAACATTTTTGTTACAAAACATACGGAATGGGAAATACATAAAAGGGTAACGAAAAGAAGAATTCAAAGAATACGTATACTTTGTACACGAAGCTGATTGGGTTATATTGTTGAAACAAAGGGTGGAAATTACGCGAATCGATCAAAACTTTCACTGGCAGTCATGTTTAGTATATCGCTTACGTGGTACAAGATAGGTGGTGCTTTAGCGGTGCACCGCGTCCACATAGCAGTGAGAGTGCCCGGATACCCGTTGACAAAATCATGACCCACTTGTTGATCCCTTATGGCCATGTTTGTCCCTGATGCTTTCCACTAATAATAGAGAATGTGACATTCAACAATGTTTGAGAAACCTGTTGTTCCATACAATTCTGTCATTCGATTTTTCCCAGTGATCTTCATTAGAAATAAATAATGAAGGCACGAGTATTTTATTTATCAAATTAAGATGAAATTATATAAATAAAAAATGCTATCAATCTGGCAAACGTGATATCGATTTGACATATCTTATATAAATGTACAATTTGTCATTAACGAGTAATAATTGGAAATATACACACAATGGATTTTTTACGCTATCGCAATACAAAGTATAAAGGGGAATAGAATAGCTTATTTGTCCAAATGTAATTAACAATGTATACATATAAATTAGTAAAGAAAATTGTTAATCAGAAATTATGATTCGTACAGGCAGTATTTAACCAAGGCATTTGTCACAATGCTCAAGAAGGAGTATAACATCAAAAGACTCAGTCGAGTCTTGCGCCAAGTACAGGCAACCGGTAGTACAGGATACGGCCCGCCGAGACTTTATACTCGAGCCAGCTCTTGTACCTGTGTTCGGGATCAAATATCTTATAAATTAGTATTTATGAGAAAAAGTAATTAATACTATTATTATGGAGAATCGAGAGTTCTAAGTTGATAGTTACCAAAATCAAAGAGCATGACATACGGAATGGGAAATACATAAAAGGGTAACGAAAAGAAGAATTCAAAGAATACGTATACTTTGTACACGAAGCTGATTGGGTTATATTGTTGAAACAAAGGGTGGAAATTACGCGAATCGATCAAAACTTTCACTGGCAGTCATGTTTAGTATATCGCTTACGTGGTACAAGATAGGTGGTGCTTTAGCGGTGCACCGCGTCCACATAGCAGTGAGAGTGCCCGGATACCCGTTGACAAAATCATGACCCACTTGTTGATCCCTTATGGCCATGTTTGTCCCTGATGCTTTCCACTAATAATAGAGAATGTGACATTCAACAATGTTTGAGAAACCTGTTGTTCCATACAATTCTGTCATTCGATTTTTCCCAGTGATCTTCATTAGAAATAAATAATGAAGGCACGAGTATTTTATTTATCAAATTAAGATGAAATTATATAAATAAAAAATGCTATCAATCTGGCAAACGTGATATCGATTTGACATATCTTATATAAATGTACAATTTGTCATTAACGAGTAATAATTGGAAATATACACACAATGGATTTTTTACGCTATCGCAATACAAAGTATAAAGGGGAATAGAATAGCTTATTTGTCCAAATGTAATTAACAATGTATACATATAAATTAGTAAAGAAAATTGTTAATCAGAAATTATGATTCGTACAGGCAGTATTTAACCAAGGCATTTGTCACAATGCTCAAGAAGGAGTATAACATCAAAAGACTCAGTCGAGTCTTGCGCCAAGTACAGGCAACCGGTAGTACAGGATACGGCCCGCCGAGACTTTATACTCGAGCCAGCTCTTGTACCTGTGTTCGGGATCAAATATCTTATAAATTAGTATTTATGAGAAAAAGTAATTAATACTATTATTATGGAGAATCGAGAGTTCTAAGTTGATAGTTACCAAAATCAAAGAGCATGGTGTATGAGACCAGAACGTATTGAGAGCGCTAGCGAAATCATTTTATTTCAGTTCCGTCGTCGTCGCCTCTGCACGTTCATTTACTTTTTTACTCAACTGATGGCGTTGGATGCTTTGCCTTTTTCTTTTATCTTTTTAATAACGGATTACGCTGGCAATTTACAGATACACAACACAAACATACTTTGTCCGTCAAGCTACCATTGAATGAATGGTACGAATTTGAATGGATGGAATAATATTGAATGGATGAATTTTTAAATAATATAAAGCTGCCTTCACAACAGTATAAAATTATTAATAAAGCCTTTAACCCTCACGATAAACAGAACAGAACCAACTATTCATGTGCATCGAGCGAGTGTGTATGCCTTGACATAGTTTCCTGTATTTTACATGACGGAATTGAAGTTCAATGGTGTCCAGCCCTTCCTCTCCGTAGTTCCTTATACCTAGATGTCGGAAGACGAGTTCCACGGTGTCTCGCTGTTTCTCTCCGTAGTTCCTTGCATCTACAATAGTTTGACGAGCGAATGAAGTAAGTGCATCCAACATAATAATTTTGTGACACTGTGACGTGTAAATCTTTCAAAGATTTTTCATAGAAAATTGGCCGCTCACTTTTCAGTGTTATTATGCGTTCGCTAGTTTTTTTTTCGAACGAAAAATACAGAAAAAAATACGAACCGCTTCTGACACTTAGAATCTAAGGTCACTCTGACCTCAAAATTAAGTACGTGAATAACCTACCTTCTACTCACAACGAAACCCCCCCAACCCGACCCCACCGATTTCAATAATTTTTTGATATGTTGTAGTACTCGACAAAATAAGAGACACGTATTTTTTTTTTGTGCTGACATCCACTTTAAAGGGGTGAAAACGACCCCTGAAATTCACCCCCGAAAATCGTTTTTTCATCATATCTCGACTTCTAATTAATATTTTTTAATAAAACAGTTATTATTTAATGTTTATATTTTAGATTCAAAGATGAAGATTAATCCCTTAAATGTAGTGAATTTATTACTAGCGTATTTTCAAACTTTACAAATACCCAATAGTGTGACGAATTATAAAGAAATTGAGTTGTCAGAAAAATTGAAACAAATATTAATCGATGCAGCAAATGACTTCAATGAAGTTGATACGATTTTTGAGGATACTTTGGATTTTGAGGAAGAATATAAGGATTGTGATGGTGAAATAGTTGAGGATGAAGTTCAACATCATTTTCCTGATCCTGACGTTGCACCAACAAATCAGTGTACGAAAGATACTGAAGACATCAATTTTGATTACAAACAAAAAGCTGTAGAATATTGGAGAAGTGGGAAAAGAAAACTTAAGTATTGAAACAGCGTAAAGAAGATTCAGAAAAGTCTCATCAATCAGTCAGCTCAAACGTTGAGCTCACAATATTAATGAAGGTGGCACGTACCGAGAAAAAATTGCACGGATTTGTCAATACACACTTGATAATTTTAAAGCTGCTGTTGAAAGTGGTTTAATTATTCACGATCACGATATACGGAGATGGGCGTTACAAGCTCAAAAAGAAATTGGATCTGAAGATGTAAGATTTAAAGCTTCTAAAAATTGGTTAGCGAAATTCCAAAAGGCTCACAGAATAGTGTCTAGAAAAATAAATAAATTTATTACTAGGAAAACATTGGAAAATACTTTAGGCCTCCAAATGATGGCTGATATGTTTGTTGCTGATGTGAAATCTTCTATATCATCAATTGGAATTGAAAATTTATATAATTCAGATCAGAGTGGGTTCCAATTAGAAATGCATTCTGGAAGAACATTAGCAGTTGAAGGAGTTGCAAGTGCAATGAAGTCTTTATGTTTTAAGCACTTTTTTGAAGATAATCATTATTGTCAATACTTTGAAGAATAAAATACTGTGACTTACAATTAATTATAAAAAGAGAAGAAAAAGAAATAAATCTTATAAAAATAATTTTTAATCATAGTTTCATTAAAAAATATTAATAAATATTGAGTACATACCCTGGTTTATATGAAGAAAAAAAGCATAAAATATATAGTTTTTTCAAAATATAAAATAAGGGTTGCAACGCCTTGGGTCATAAACACACCTCATATCTTCGACTTTTTATGACAAATATTTTCCACTTGGTTTTATTAAAAAATATCAATTAGAATCTGACATATGATAAAAAACAATTTTCGGGGGTAAAATTTAGGGGTGGTTTTTATCCCTTTGAAAAATCCTGAAACACCCCAACTGAAATATTTGATGGAGTTAACGGAAACGCTTTTCTTTATTTTTTTGAGCCCATACCCCGGTTTTTATGCAGAAAAAAAGCATAAAAAATATAGTTTTTTCAAAATATAAAATAAGGGTTGCAACCCCTTGGGTCATAAACACACCTCATATGTTCGACTTCTTATGACAAATATTTTCTACTTGGTTTTATTAAAAAATATTAATTAGAAGTCGAGATATGATGAAAAAACGATTTTCGGGGGTGAATTTCAGGGGTCGTTTTCACCCCTTTAAAGTGGATGTCAGCACAAAAAAAAATACGTGTCTCTTATTTTGTCGAGTACTACAACATATCAAAAAATTATTGAAATCGGTGGGGTCGGGTTGGGGGGGTTTCCTTGTCAGTGAAGTTCTTTCGGGAGTGTATCCATTTATATCGAAATATATAATTATATGTTAAGAAATATGTGTTTCTCTATTTCGAAGTTAGATGCGATCTTAATCTATTTTAGCTTTACCTTTCGCAGTAAAACCTTCCTTCGTAATAGAAAAGTTATATGTAATATCGTCCGGCATAACATTTCTCAAAAATTATCAAGGATCAATGGCAAATCTGAAAAGATGTTTGATTGCAACATTTCACATATGGATATTGTGTATTAGAATTTCTTTATAACTTGAAGAATAAAAACTTGTGATATCCCCCCAAAAAAAAGACTTTCGTGCAAAAAAATCTCGCCAAGTACAGAATTGCAGTGAATTTCCCACCTTCAAATGAAATACCTATTTCTATATCATGCATTATTGTTCTACTAACAAAAAATATTGAAATCATATTATAATACTAAGTACATATAAGTCACTACGTATCTACGTATTATATGATCTAGCATTAGCTCATTATTTTAATTCTGTTTTCAAAACTTTTGTGTTGCTACTGCTTCTTATATTCAATTATCATTTAATGGTCGTTTAGTAATTTTCAAAAAGTTAGTATAATCCTTATCGAGTACTACTGGGGTCTTTGCCCGAAGTCAGTACCGCAAAATTTTAGTCGTGAACCCACCAAATAGTTTCGATAAGGAATCTCCTGATAATTTATTAATTATTACATGACCATAAAATCATAGTTAAATATAAACAGCAGTAACAACACAAAAGAGTAGCGAAGACGTTATAAGAAATTTCGAAAATACAATTATAATGATGAGCTAATGCTAGTTCATATAATACGTAGATACATAGTGAAGTATGTACTTGACATTGTAATATGATTTCAATATTTTTTGTTAGGAAAAATTCACAAAATCCTATTTTTTTACACGAAAGTGTTTTTGTGAGGGATCGACAAAATCTCCGTGCAATGATCCACGCTCGGCTGACTAAAGTTGCGTCAAGAAAGTATGAAGATAAAGCATGCATGTCCAAGTTAATTAGAATATAATGGCGAGTATGAGTAAAACGCTATTAAAAAAGAAGAAATAAAACGAAGAGCGATAAAACAATGTATAACGAAGAGACGCGATGAGAACAATAAGTTAGAAGAAGAGAAACGATGTAGGGAGATCGTTCGCCACTCGCCAAGATTCAGTAGTGAGGAGCAGGCTGACCTGCTGCTTCCCAGCTGGTGGCCAACTGTCGGTGTCCAGTCGACTAAACCCTTTGGACCTCGAGTCTTCGATTTGTTTACTTCACGAGTGTTTGTATTATGAAACTGAAAATATTGTTCTACATTCCGCTAAATCAGCCTTAGTGTTCTACGGGATCTATCTTTCTTTATTTACGAAATGTGAGTGGAATACAAGTTAACTGAATTCGATTTAGAACTTAAATGCTAGGATCACTTGGTCCCAGATAGCAAAATGAGTGCAAGTTGCGCACAACTTACATCCATAAAAATACAAGACAATGGCAAATTATCACATAGTTGGGGACACAATTACATTTCAATAATTACTCATATTATTACATCAAATTATGACTGCAGAATACTTTATATATTGTACACAAATATTTAAGGATAGAACACTTAACATAACGGATGTTATACTATAGGCTTCTTAGATACATATCAAAACTTGTTTATAAATATTCGACAGTTTGAATTGAAAATCATCGTGTAACATCTTATTTATTTTATCTTCTTAATTTATAATTTAAAGATTTAAATAATTTAAAACATAAAAAGAAAGAACTAGAGTATACATGGCGACACTAAACAAGAAGTTCGGATAAATACTTTCGGACACTGATACATTCATCTATTAGTTATTAAATCGACAATATATACGTCAACATAACTTTAAAAAAGTAGGCATCCGTTTTTAAAGTTATGTTGACGTATATATTGCCGATTCAATAACTAATGGATATACGTATCAGTGTCCAAAAGTATTTACCTGAACTTCTTAATATATTTAAATACTGAATTAATTATTAATTCATCACACATCTATTGATCTATTTACATAATAGTACAAAGTAAGCTGACGCATTAGTAGAAAATCATATGCAAATTGATTTCAGCGTCACTCCAATAGCCACATGGTGACCAAAGCAAATATACATATAAGTAAAGCTACTACATCTTTTGTATAGCTCTCATAGCTTATAACTGCTAATATTATCAGTGTAAGGATATTATGTAGCAAATGTAGCGATACATATCAAGAGACTTAGTTGACTTGCGCCAAGTATAGGCAACCCGCCGTACAAGGCACGGCCCGCCGAGACTTTACTCCAAGCATCTATTGTACCTGTGTTGGAATCTAATAACTTATGAACGGCTATGTGTGAGAAAAAAACGTTTTCGCTACTCTTTTACATTACTACTGCTTCTCATATTTAATTATGTTGTAATGATCATTTAATAATTAATTAAACTTTAGGTGATTCCTTATCGAGTACTACTTGGTGCTTCCTTGCATTTCTTGATATAAATTGGCGTTTATTATGCCAGTCTTTAAACTCAAAACCAGCGTCAATTTTATACGTATACAGAGCATATTAACAATAACTCGCCAAAAATAATCACGGTATAAACCTAAAACAAACATATTATAACGTGACAAATCGATTAACCTCTCAGTACGTCTGTCCTTAGAGCGCACTCGTTACAAACAAACAATAAGGATGGACGGCTAGTGTTAACAATAGCCGATAGATGGAAAACATCTCCCGAAAGTCAATCCGCGGAAAATAATATTAATAAAATCCGATAGATTATTAACGCTTCCAGCTAATCAATCGAGCATTTTAATTAGTTAAATAATGCATTTCAAATCAAATTCAATATTCGAAATTTGAAAACTGAGTATTTTTACTAAGCTATGTACATCAGTTTCATCTTGAAGGCGACTAGGATTCTTTTTATTAGATTTCAAACATTTTGTTACAAACATTATTATTTCAAACATTATTATCATCTTTTTTGTATGATATTTCTTACAAAAAAGGTAGTAGTGATGCTGTTTTGTTTTATTGTTTTGATGTTTGAAATCTATTAGTAAAAAGTACCCCAATCTCCTTCAAGATGAAACTGATGTTCACAGCTTAGTAAAAATACTCAATTATAACAGGCAGACATGTAGTGACCTATGTACTTGGCATTAATAATATGATTTCAATACTTTTTATTAGAAGAACTCACGACAGTCCTGCACTTGCCGTAGTTTTTTACACGTAAGTGTTTTTTAGGGGTCTAATATGCAGCAATTGGGTTTGGGTAATATGCAACTCTGCTATTAACAATACTTTATAATAACTGTACTTGTAATGAGTCTAGTCTATTTTAGTTGTTGCATAGAAAATGAAAATCACATTAGAAATAACAATTTGTATACAAAAATTATGTTAGATTAGTAAACATTAAGTTGTGATCACGTTAAGATTGAATATGATAAAAAAAGAGAATCTGTTACTTTGATATGCATCCTTACATTTTTCTGTCACTTATTATTGGCCTTCGAGAGAGCCACTGTCGTTTCAATTTAACGATTTATCGAATAGCCTACCAAATCAATTACGAAAAGTAATTACAGATTGCAATAAGTTTATACGTCATGTTCTTACAGGCAATTATTTAATAAATAAATTTAAGTCGTACATTTCGTTGTAACACGCCAACCAAATAAAAGCTATTGGTATCTGGGGCATTTTCATTGCATCCTAAAATACAGTTTTGATAACGACGTATCGACTTTTCTTGTTTATGATTAATACACTTTTTAACACAACATTTAACTCTGTGTTCTTATTGGAGAAGCACACTGGCACTACGACACGTACAAACGCACTAGACTGACAATAGAACACTTTCAGAGCAGTGATTTTCGCGCTGTATAGTAATGCTTTTAGTGGAACAAAGGAATCGTTACCGCTGACCGGTAATCCGGGATGGTGCACCGATTAGGTATACGCCAGCTACAGAATTAACATTTTTATGTATTTAACAATGTTTCTCATGCCGGAAAAGATCTTTTGACACTAGCCTATCATTCGTTATCGGATTTGCCGTATTTTTCGACAATGCCTAACGCTGTTGATTAACCCGCTAATACCTTGTACCATTCGTGTAGTATATGATCCCCCAAAAAACACTTACGTGTAAAAAACTACGCCAAGTACAGGATTGCTGTGAACTCCTCTAACAAAAAGTATTGATATCATATTATTGAGGCCAAGTGCATAAGTCACTACATGTTTTCCTATTATATGATCTAGCACTGGCCCATCATTTTAATTATATTTTCAATATTTCCTATAACGTTTTCGCTACTTTTTATGTTACTACTGCTTCCCGTATTTAATTATGATTTAATGGTGATTTAATAATTAATAAAACTTTAGATGATTCCTTATCGAGTACTACTTGGCGGGTCCGTGCCAGGAATTCCAAAGTACTTACTTTACACATGCTCATAGTATTCTAATGCTGTATGTTTGTTATTAAGCTTTTACCGTGATTATTTTTGACGAGTTATTGTTAATATGCTTTCTATAGAAAATTGGTACTGGTTTTGTACCAAATTTATATCAAGAAATGCACGGAGCCGCCAAGTAGTACTCGATAAGGAATCACCTTAAGTTTTATTAATTATTAAATCACCATTAAATCGTAATTAAATACGGGAAGCAGTAGTAACATAAAAAAGTAGCGAAAACGTTATAGGAAATATTGAAAATATAATTAAAATGATGGGCCAGTGCTAGATCATATAATAGGAAAACATGTAGTGACTTATGTACTTGGCCTCAATAATATGATATCAATACTTTTTGTTAGAGGAATTCACAGCAATCCTGTACTTGGCGTAGTTTTTTACACGTAAGTGTTTTTTGGGGGATGATTACTTTCTTCTGCGCAATTGTTATCATTTGACGTCATGTGTCCCTTGTTTAGGGAAGAAGCATCTAATATAGCGCGTGCTTATTTTCATATAATACTATATTACAGAATGCTTAAACAATTCTTATTGAATTCATTTATTTATCAAGTGATCAAAGAGTACAAATTATAAATAACAGATGTATTTTAATCAGTTTATTATGAGAAGTGACTTGTATACCTTATCTCTAAAACTTACGTAAAAGAGAACAGCATTAAGGTCTTTTTATAAGCACAGATGAACATTTTTAATGCAGTGTTTAAATCCTTGATTCCTTGTCTTTAAAAATATAATTGTTTTTACATTAAAATCAAATACTGAATGAGAAATTATAAGAATTGTTTTAATTGGTCTAATGTGGTGCTGAAGACATTTTGATCTGACAGCTAATGCGATGCGAGAGTAAAGAATTGGATCGTTTATTTTGAAAGTGGTGTAAGTCCATTTTTGAAAAAAAAATGAGATATCACGTAATTCCTGCTTAATTTAATGTAAATTTTTTATGTATAACTAGTCCGTGTTTAAATTCTTAAAAAATTCCCACGTTTTGTACAATTTAAAATTGGTCGGTAAATGAGATTGCATAATCATCGATTATGAAAGTGGGGTAAGTCCAATTGACAGAGGTAGGTGGCTTAGCAGATGGTTGCCGATCAGTAGCCTGCTATTTTACATTTGTTTTATATTACGTGTCATATTACGTGTCAAGAGTTACTAGTTTAGGTTACTTATTCTATTTTTTCCCTAAAATGGATAACTTCATATTAACATCAGATAGTGATATAGGTAAGAATAAATGGTCAATCAATATTATTTTATGACAATTTAAAATATTTATTTTATTTAATTTTAAATAAATCCACACAGAAATATAGCCCATGAATATAAACAGAAGAATAATTTTAGATTCAGAGGATGAAGATAATTCCGCTATGAACAACAAATTAACGAATCGTAAAAAGAGAAGAAGAATAATAGAGGTAGAATCTTCATCAGACGAGGATATTGATACTGAGAACTTAGATTCTGCAGAACAAAATAAAGGAAAATATACGCAACAAATAAACAAAATTAAGCGAAATACTGGACAAAAATATTATACAAAAAGAGGAAAACTCATTCCAGCAAAAAAATTTGAATCCAAAAACTGTAATTGCTTGAAGAAATGTATAGAACGTATTAATGAAACACAACGTATAGAAATTCTTGATAAGTTCTGGAATATAAGTGATTTTAATAAGCAAAATGTATTTCTCTATTGTAATGTCCAACGTGAAACTGTCAATAGAAGAAGGCCTAGAAATAATTCGGGCACTATGAGGGCATTTGTTTATAAATTTTACCTGGTCACTTCTGGTGGAAACATTTTAGTATGTAAGAAGTTTTTCATTGATACTTTCCAACTATGTACTGGACGAATTGATCGTATCCTAAAAGCGCATGAGAATATTCCGAAAGACATGCGTGAAAAAATGGATGGCTCTTGCAGAAGAACTAGTGAGCTAGTCACGAATACAGTGATAGAACACATAAAAAGCTTTCCGGCATTTGAAAGTCACTATACTCGATCCCAAAATCCAGAACGGATGTTTTTAAATCCTGAATTAAACATAAGAAAAATGTATAGTTTATACTTAGAAAAATGCAAGGAAAATAACTTGAGTTCAGTTAATCAATGGACATACAGGAAAATCTTTAAACGAGATTTCAAGTTACACTTCCATTTGCCACGTAAAGATACCTGTGCGAAATGCGATTTCTTAAACATGAAAATTAAGACAACAACTGATGACGAAGAAAAAACGATTCTTGTACAAAGACATGATGTTCACTTGCAAGGTGCTGAATTAGCAAGAAAAGCATTACAAGAAGATAAAATTGTGGCATCAAAAAATCCTGATAAATACTTTGCCTTCTCTTTTGACTTACAAAAAGCCTTACCTTACCCCAAATTATCTGTCTCAATCGCATATTATAAGCGAAATATGTATGTTTTAAACGAAGGTTTTCACAATTTCCACGACAATGAAGTTAATATGTATGCGTGGGACGAAACTATTGCTTCCAGGGGATCGCAAGAAGCAGCTTCTTGCTGTTTGAGGCATTTAGAAAATGTAACGACCCAATGCCATGTTATTGCCTACAGTGACATGTGTACTGGGCAAAATCGAAAATTACAAATGGCATTGATGTGGTTGAAGGTTGTCCAGTCGTTGGAGAATAACATTGACATAATTGATCACAAATTTTTACTCTCGGGGCATTCATACCTTCCGAACGATGCAGATATTGGCATCATAGAAATGGCATTGCGAAAAGAGAATTTTCTGTACACACCACAGGATTATTACGATGTAATAACACAATGTAGAAAACATGATAAATTCATTTTACATGAAATGAAACGAGAGAATTTCGTTTCAATAAAAAATCTTCAAAATGCGATAAAAAAACAGAAAAGAAAAAACACTAATGAAGAACAGGTAAATTGGTTGCAAATATGTTGGATGAGGTTCCTCAAAAGTGCACCATACACTATTTTATATAAAACATCGGTGAAGGATAAAGAATTTAAAATTATAAATTTATTACCTACACGTCCTGAAAGACAGCTAAAATTTAAAAAAAAATCGCCTTGGCGCCTTTGTACCAAGATGCCAGGCCTATTACTTATGAAAAATATAAAGACAGTTATTACCTCATATACCTCCGGTGCATCATGCATATTTCGAAACACTGCCACATGCAGAGCATAAGTAAATACTATCAATATCTTGTAATTTTAACAATGTAATTAGCGTCTAAAATCAAAAATACTACTTCTATTTTATGTCGTGTCACTATTTGCAAACAAAATTGGATAAATATGAAGTATATTTTAAGTGATATTTGATTTTTCAAAATTGAAATTAAACGATTTTTACAATTGTCTAATTTTTAAAGTGGTGTAAGTCCATTTGCAGCCCGTAATTATACATCAGTTTAGTAAAATACGCCTAAAACAAATTTATATAACCAAATTACATATTGATAAAACAGTAGAAACATTGCCAGACTTAATATAATTTGCCTAAATTTTTTAATTAACAGATATGTTAACATTTAGTTTTCTCGAAACAAGAGAAAATGGACTTACACCACTTTCAAAATAAACGGTCCAATTCTCGACTGTCCGGCACTCGCCGGTTTCGTTGTGTATTACGTTGTATTTGATTATTATAAAAGATAATAAGCGTTATTTTTTCAATTGAATTATTAATGTATTACACCGAGAAGCTCCTATTTTTAATACTATTTGTTAGCAAACTTAAAGTCATAAGTCAGATGCAAGAAACCTATTTAACTGGTCCGTTAGATCACCAATTTTGCCCAAATATTGTGTTGAATTTATTCATACGCATATGCACTACTCTATGCCTCTCAACTTAAGTTGCAACGAGGAAATACAAAAACATTCTTAAAGCATATTTTCTATTTGAAATATATCCATTAGCGCCATATTAACAGAAAAGTTGCTTTATATGGCGAAATGTGCTCGTTTAAAAAGTCAAAGATTATTATATTTTACAGTCTAAAATCCATATGCTGAGCTCAGTATTATCGCTAATAGTGTTCTTTTAAATGATTAAATAATAAATTTAGAGGCAACTGTATTCACAACCCCTTTCACGGTCGCTCTTAAGACCTCTAACAGCTGTTAGAGCGCTATTAGCCGAAAAGTCTATTCAAAACAGCTGTTAACTGGTTAAAAGTGCGGTCCTAGTCACCATCTTGGGATTAAGAGCGACTTCTGCGAAGATGTTGATGGGATCATGTTTAAAGTGACAGTTCGTCAAACATGGCTGGAGAAATGGATGCTATTATTGACATGGACGTAGTGCGTGATTTCTTGATATAAATCAAAATCTTCCTTCTACTCCTCCGAAATTTTTAACTATTCGCGTTACTCTTTAGCACATGACGATTCGCACTTACGAATTGCACGATTGACGGTTTACAGCGAATCAATATTTATTCTTCATAAATCTCAAATATGAATAACAAATTCACAAATATAAAGCTGGCGCTTTCCGAACGCAACGGAAAATTATTGGATACTGCCGAACATGCCCGAACATTACCAAACGCAAAAAGTCCGTGTTGCCAGACGAATTTCCTTGTTAGCGAGAGCTACCAATCGAGCGTGTCTAACGGAAGCGTGTCTTTACTTTCATACTGTATTACAAATCCCCCAAAAAACACTTACGTGTAAAAAACTACGCCAAGTACAGGATTGCTGTGAATTCCTCTAACAAAAAGTATTGATATCATATTATTGAGGCCAAGTACATAAGTCACTACATGTTTTCCTATTATATGATCTAGCACTGGTCCATCATTTTAATTATATTTTCAATATTTCCTATAACGTTTGCGCTACTTTTTTATGTTACTACTGCTTCCCGTATTTAATTATGATTTAATAGTGATTTAATAATTAATAAAACTTTAGGTGATTCCTTATCGAGTACTACTTGATGGGTCCGTGCCAGGAATTCCAAAGTACTTACTCCTTACACGTGCTCATAGTATTCTAATGCTGTATGTTTGTTACTAAGCTTTTACCGTGATTATTTTTGATATTTTGATGATATTTTTTGACATGTAGTGACTTATGTACTTGGCCTCAATAATATGATATCAATACTTTTTGTTAGAGAAATTCACAGCAATCCTGTACTTGGCGTAGTTTTTTACACGTAAGTGTTTTTTGGGGAATTCGAGTACTACTTGGCGGGTCCGTGCCAGGAATTTCAAAGTACTTACTTTGCACGTGCTCATAGTATTTTAATGCTGTATGTTTGCTATTAAGCTTTTACCGTGATTATTTTTAACGAGTTATTGTTAATATGCT
>NW_014333491.1:56625-62636 GCF_000341935.2 Cephus cinctus
CACGTGCTCATAGTATTCTAATGCTGTATGTTTGTTATTAGGCTTTTACCGTGATTATTTTTGACAAGTTATTGTTAATATGCTTTCTATAGAAAACTGGTACTGGTTTTGTACCAAATATATATCAAGAAATGCACGGACCCGCCAAGTAGTACTCGATAAGGAATCATCTAAAGTTTTATTAATTATTAAATCACCATTAAATCGTAATTAAATACGGGAAGCAGTAGTAACATAGAAGAGTAGCGAAAACGTTATAGGAAATATTGAAAATATAATTAAAATGATGGGCCAGTGCTATATCATATAATAGGAAAACATGTAGTGACTTATGTACTTGACCTCAATAATATGATATCAATACTTTTTGTTAGAGGAATTCACAGCAATCCTGTACTTGGCGTAGTTTTTTACACGTAAGTGTTTTTTGGGGGATATCTCCTACTGTGGTAACTGGAATTCGTTGCCATCTTGATCAGTAATCGTTCCCGTCCTCTTTTTCCCTATAGGAGCATTCTGAGTTCGCATTATGCACTTATACTACACCTATGTATATGGGTACCATGTGAACAACGTAATCCGGATCCAGTAATGGTCTCTCTGTTCACCTTAACGTACAGTCAAGTTACTGTCTGGGCTTCTCTTATTGTTAATTGGTGTCCCTTTTTTTCCATTAAATTCCTCGCTTTGAATCGAGTGTCATTTAACGTCGATTCTTAATTAATTGTGATGCATAAATGATGCACTTTCAAGAGATGTTGGCACTTTATACAGTTTTATTTAATATTTTGTACTCAAATATCCAATATACGATTCTAGCCCTTTCATTTCGAAAACTTTTAATGATTCTATTAGTATAAGTATCGAAGATATACAGAAGGCAATGTGTGCTCTATTGCCGAAATCGAAGTAGATAACTTTCTTTTAATAGTTTCCGGGCGTCTTCATTCTGCGTCATATTCCTGGATCATAATATTGTGATAATTAATAAGCATGACAAACTGCACTATCGATTTATGGTTATCGATTAACATCATATTCCATATATAGAAGTCGCCTTTACTACTAATAGTGCACCTTTAAATAATTTAATAGTGAGTTCAGAGGCGATCGTATTCACAACCACTTTTATGGTCACTCTTAAGGTCACTAACAGCTGTTAGTACGCTATTAGGCGAAAAGTCTATTCACAACCACTTTTAAGAAGCTAAAAGCGCACTTTTAGTCGCCATCTTTCGTATAAGAGCAACCACTGCCGAGATGTGGGTAGGACCGTGTTTAAAGTGTCAGTTCTTCAAACATGGTGGAAGAAATGGACGTTACTGAGAACATAAATGTGAAGTTCTTGAGATAAAGTCAAAATCTTCCTTCTGTTCCTTTGTAACTTCACATTATTCAGTTTACTTTCCAGCACAAGATGATTGTCGAGAATTGCATGACTAGTATTTTTTCCTCCATAGAAAAATTGTCCTTTCTCTGAATCTATAATGGACCTTATATTCAATTGAATATTAGCTTACCTTTAACTCAATTCATATTTATTCTTCGTGAAGTTTAAATATGGTTAACGAATCTAACAAATATGAAATTCGAGCTTTCCAAACTTAACCGAGAATTATTGGGTACTACCAAATATGTCCGAGCAGTGAAAACTATTGCTGAACGCGCTCGAAAGTCCATGTTTCAAGGACATGTTTCCCTGTATCGTGTCTCCAGCTGAAAGTAGCTAAAGGGATTACTCTATTGTGAATGTACAAAAAATAGGATCAACTTTGAAAATTAAGAACTCGAAAATTATAAATGGAAATCAATTTATATTTGGTTGCATGTTAATATACATATTAATGAATAAATTTTGAAAGTTTGAAAAAAAATTTTTCTTTAAAAAAAGTCATGTAGTCTCGAATGAAAGGCTGCTACGATTGAACAACAAAACAGTGTACTGGTCCGTGTTTTTGTCTGAAACAAAAAAATCAAAATACATATATTTATAATTTATATAGCATTATCTACAATGTAACGGAGCTATATTTTTAAAAATTTGTTTCATTGACGAGAAAAATTCTTGTTTTTTTTTCAATGTTTAATCTCAAAATTCGAATTAAAAAATTAATATTTTAGAAACAAAAAATATTATCGAAAAAATGGCTCGTCACATTGTAGACAACACTATATAAATTATAAATATATCTTGCTTTTTTTTGTTTCAGACAAACCACATGGGCGAAACAATGCACACCGTTTGTTGTTCAACCGCAGCAGCTTTCCATGCGACACTACTTAACTTTTGTTAAAACAATATTATTTTAATTTTCAACATTTATTAATCAATATGTATTTTAACATGTAGCCAAATATAGTAGTAGTAGTTCTTTATTTGCAATGTATACCCTTTTGGGCTTTTACAAGTTTCCCTTCCCGTACAGTACTCCCGCTTACCACTATAAACCTTAAACCTATTTCTCCCCATCTATCTAGTTTAACGCTCATTCTAAACACTCCATTCCTTCTTATCACTTTCTACGCCTCTCTACATTCGCACATATGAACTAAGGTCTCCTCTCTCCTACATAGTCCACACTGTAGCCAAATATCTATAAATTGATTTCCATTTCTAGTTTTCAAGTAATTAATTTTTAAAATGGAAATTTCTGTTATTGATTTCAAAATCGAGTTCTGAATACCGACTTATGTCTAGAAGTAATGGTAAAGGTTTGATATTCTGTGAAAACTGGATGCTATTGATAACCAGATTATGACAGGCAAGCATATGAGGAGAGAATTAAGCAATTCGTAGATTCAATTTGGCGTTAATAACTCCTTGCGACGTGTGTATGTAGTTTAAAGAAATTTTCGATATCAAGAAAACGTTAATATAATATCACTCGATTTTAACGCCGTTACTTCAGCTAAGTAAGTACACTGAGAAAGAAATGTGGTCAAAGTTCGCAATTCCTAACTATTTTTCAAGGTTCCGAAAGGACTTAACTATAGTTTATACACTGAGAGAAAAAATTCGTTGCATTAAAAAAAACTTGGTCTGTCCAACAAAACGCGGCGGTTACGGGCGGCGAAATAAATATTATGTAAATATGACAAAATATTGGCTGCTTCAACTGAATCAAAACTTGTTCAATTAAACGAATGCATAGATAATTCAAAAAATGATAAATTCATGTGAAAAAAGATTTAGTCTACTGACGTGTACTATTTCGTCGATGCAAAACAAAATTGTTAGAATGTGACCTTCTTGAATTGAATAAACTTTAAAACAAAGCAAAGTGATGTTCTGTCTGTTTGATTGAACATCTTTCAATGTAACTAAATATTTTATTCGAACCACTAATGAACAGTCCGGTAAACTCCAAATCCAGTTCGGTGCAGAATTTCCTTTATTACCCCGGATACCCCTTGTCTGGTTAGGGACTCTTGTCACAAATCCAACGACGTTTCGCTGCAATCACCGAAATATTTTCTCGAATCAACAAAGGAAATTCTGCACTGAACTAGATTTAAAGTTGTCCGGAGTAATTTATGGTTGCTGGAACTGTTAAAGCAACCATAGTTTACTCCGCAGTAATCTTTGGTGGCTCTAACTGTTAGAGTAACCAAGATTACTCAGAACAACTTCAAATCCAGTTTAGTGCAGAATTTCATTTCCTGATACCATTGAACTGCGCATCGATTTGCGTCAAAGAGGTATAAGGTTGTTTCAAAAGGTATAAGGTATAACCGAAAAAAAAACTATTTTGATCTGCAGGTAAAAAAATTAAAAATCTGTATATCTATATTATATATGTTTGCTTTTATTGCAACAGAAGTTTAACTTATATTTAAGATCACAATATGAATGTAGATGAACTTTGTAACGCATTTCCTGACCTACGTTCTATCCGCGACCCCAACGTGGCATTCCGCGGATCCCTTGGGCGCCAGGTGCATCCTTGCACCAGCCCGACTCGTCGGGCCTTTAATTTCTAATCCGCGGCACGTCAATTCCTGGAGTCTTCTCGACCGGATCTTCCCGCTAGCTCCTAATCCGTCATAGTAGAGGGGAACGTGAGGGCGGCGAGTATCTACAGGAATCAGCCGGCTTCTCTGGTAATGACTAACACGGTGGGATTTAATTCCAACAATGGCCCTTTATTTTGCCTAGGTAAACGAGTACAGTCGAGTGATGTATACGAGCGCGGCTCTATACAATTCTAATACACAACGCGGTCGCGGAGGTCATCTCTGTTGACGGTGGTCGGTTCAAAACTGCAACCGCCAGGATACGTAGCGAGGCCCGCGGCCCCCCACTCCTCGTGCCAAGATGCACCGGCGGATGCGCTTCATCCCCGGCTGCATGGCTTCAGGGCGGTCGCCTAGACTGCACTTACCGAATTTTCCGGTGAACCGTACCTTCCTTCCTCGTCACTCGGGTGGTGGTGGTTGGCAATTTTCCTACTCGTCGGCCGTCTCCTTCCTCTATTCTCTGAGTTCCGTAGGAGCGCCGACGTCGTCGATAGATCCAATTCCATATCACGTCCGGGAAAAAGCCATATTGCACAACAGGTCCTGCAAATCTCACACACTCTCACCACACTCAAACCAGAAAAATCGCGATACCTTATCCGCCGATTTTCGGCATTCCCGTTCCGCGGTTCACAACGAAGTGGCCCCCTTTTTCCCCCGGTCCGAGGATTCCCGAAGAATCCCGAGTTCACCCGAACTCGTGCGTTTACTCACGCCTCGGTCCGCTCTTCGCTTTTCGGCGCCCACCGCCCGCTAGTCTTCGGGCGGCGCCGATCTTACCCGAGTCCGCCCGATTTTCGGGCTCGGCGGTGCCGGTTTCTCTCCCCGGCTTCCCCTTGCCATGAACCTTCGTCGTCATCGGCATTCTCTTGGCGGCTTTCGTCGGCGACACGGCTCTCCGTGCCCCTACGCTTTTATGTAACTGGGCCGTCCCACGGACGCCACGTTACAACTTATACTTAAGATTACAATACACATGAATGTACAGAACACGTATATCAAAAAGCAATCTGAATCTCATAAAAATTACTTAACAATGAGTTCTGCAATTAGTATACTAGAATAACACAGTTGCCTTTGGCTCACACTCATAATTGTTCGACTGAAAAATAAACTTACAAAATATGACTATCAAGAGACGCGGTAGCGTCTCGACGCCAAGTATAAAAGAAAAAATTGGCCTCCTCACGAGACGCTACCGCTACTCTTATTGACGCCAAGTTGGCGCTTTTTCGTCTGCTACGATGAAATAACTTGAATTATCTGCGGGTATATGTCGTGGACGAAAAATGTGTCAGGTCCAATATTTTTTCTTTTTCTTTTTCTTTACAATGAGCCTTTGCCCAATAAAATCGGTTCCCGCAATGCTGATATCTGGCATTTTAGCAATATCAGTCGAAAACTTTTTCTCAATTTGTCCCCTCTCACACAATCTTAAAAAATTTGTCCCCTCGCATTACGTATGAGCTTCGACGCGATACAGGCATAAACATTCGAGACGTGCATGCGCAACGAGCCATTGAACACGTGTAGTCTTCTGTTTATATGGCCTCAGCTGTTGGCTACTATCTTAACCTGTCCCTTCATGAAAAAATTCAGTCATTTCATGATTTGATTGTTTCATTACCGCTTTACCGGTTAATTAATCATTTATTAATCATTTTTTATTTAGTAACTGTAGTGTGATATATATGTCCATAGCTCAGGAAAGGGAAACAATGGATTTACCAAGAGGTATTTTAATGCGGCATGGATTGCTTTTTTCTTGTTTCTTCACTCTGATTGCTCATTTATGTCAAAGAATGCTCCATGAATTTGCTACATAGGTACTTTATAGTGTTAACCATTTAATAATTATAATTGTCTGTCGAAAGGACTTCAGTTGATTGAAATAGACAGTTTGTCTGAATGAATTCATTCAAAATAGACAGGTTATCATATTTAAAGAATTAACGCTATGAAATGTCTAGATGGTTAACTTGTAGAGCATACTT
>NW_014333491.1:64517-66451 GCF_000341935.2 Cephus cinctus
ATGAAAAAATTCAGTCATTTCATGATTTGATTGTTTCATTACCGCTTTACCGGTTAATTAATCATTTATTAATCATTTTTTATTTAGTAACTGTAGTGTGATATATATGTCCATAGCTCAGGAAAGGGAAACAATGGATTTACCAAGAGGTATTTTAATGCGGCATGGATTGCTTTTTTCTTGTTTCTTCACTCTGATTGCTCATTTATGTCAAAGAATGCTCCATGAATTTGCTACATAGGTACTTTATATTTAATAATTATAATTGCCTGTCGAAAGGACTTCAGTTGATTGAAATAGACAGTTTGTCTGAATGAATTCATTCAAAATAGACAGGTTATCATATTTAAAGAATTAACGCTATGAAATGTCTAGATGGTTAACTTGTAGAGCATACTTTAAAAAACTGAGTGAGCTTTACCGCATTAAAATAGGTAGAGAATTACAGACTTCTTGCAAAATCTATTGCTACTTTAAAGATTTTCTGGGTTAAGGACACACAACGTAACACCACTCTGTCTTATTCATAACTAAGCTGGACTATTCATTTTTCAGCGGATACATAATGTATCCTGTCTACAATGGCTTTTGGTATTCCATAGTTCAGCACCGGTAGGGTGCTGGAGACCAACTTTCTGACAATAACCATTACTTTTGCTTAACACCAGAAAAACAAGTATAAGTAATTGAAAATGACTGGATGCAAGAATCAATTTGCTTGAGACTAGGATTTAAATTGTATTTCACCTTCTGCTCGGCAAATTCATTACATCTGATACTTTTTTCTTAGCGTTGAGTAAATCAAGAACATTACAGTCCAGAGTAGTTCAAATAAACATGTCGTCTACAAAAATATGAGCTTTTCTATTGATACTTTTTTCTTAGCGTTGAGTAAATCAAGAACATTACAGTCCAGGGTAGTTCGAATAAACATGTCGTCTAAAAAAATATGAGCTTTTCTATTATTCATCTGTATAGTATACAATGCTGGCATAATGAGATAAGGTTGCGTAAAATTCTTTTACGCGTCTGTAGATTTTATCATCCCAGCACCTATAACCAGGCTGTTCAAGCGTTTTAGCTGCTATCTCATCAAATGTTATTTTTAACCCTAGTTTCAATTAATCCTCGTAACCCGTGCTCAACCCCAGCACTTACTTCTGGATCGAGAAAAAAAATTTCTGACGATTTATAGAAATTTCGATTAATTTTTTTGTTGTCAGCTGTTTCAAATATTAGACGAAGTATTTTGTAAAATTTTTACCGCAATCTGTGTCTCTTGTTATACATTTAGTAGTGTCTACTCATCTTTATTTCTACTGTTTACTGTGAATTAACTTTTTTAATCATCACTGAGATATATGTAGAATGAGTTTGTTTAATTTTTTCAGGATGTTCTTACTTTCAAAAAGATATCAAATAACACCAAAAATGTTTTTTCAAAACAAAACGGTTACGCCAAGTATTAAAAGTGTAGCCATTTCATAAAAAATAAACATGCAAAAATATTAAGTCAAATCCAATAAATTAGCCAAGCAAAAATCCGGTGGTGTACTGGTATGTGTGAGGCACGGCCCGGCGAGAGGGCACGACAAATGTAAGAGCGTGCGAACGAGTCAGTCATTGAATTCGAGGCTCAAGCACACACGGTCTCCGTCAATGATAAATCGGAGGAAATAAAGGCTTTTGGTTGTGGTCAAGGGAGCCGATTTGAATCTGATTCAAATCAGATAGATCTTCGAGGTATCACCACTTTGGGGATGTGGGATTGTGGGCCAATTTGAAGAAGTTTCTTAAGACCTTTCCCGTACATTACAATCTCCTAGGTAGATGCTTAATAGACGTACATGTTTCTCTACAAAAAACTTGGTGTGCCAGCGACTAGCTCCAATATATGGTCCATTGAAGTAAGGACGGGAGAAAGCAATTTCTCA
>NW_014333491.1:67128-69098 GCF_000341935.2 Cephus cinctus
CTATCGTCAGCAAAGCTATGAATTTTTTGCCGTCCTTACTTCAATGGACCATATATTGGAGCTAGTCGCTGGCACACCAAGTTTTTTTGTAGAGAAACATGTACGTCTATTAAGCATCTACCTAGGAGATTGTAATGTACGGGAAAGGTCTTAAGAAACCTGCGAACAAATCGGCTCCCTTGACCACAACCAAAAGCCTTTATTTCCTCCGATTTATCATTGACGGAGACCGTGTGTGCTTGAGCCCCGAATTCAATGACTGACTCGTTCGCACGCTCTTACATTTGTCGTGCCCTCTCGCCGGGCCGTGCCTCACACATACCAGTACACCACAGGATTTTTGCTTGGCTAATTTATTGGATTTGATTTAATATTTTTGCTTGTTTATTTTTTATGAAATGGCTACACTTTTAATACTTGGCGTAACCGTTTTGTTTTGAAAAAACATTTTTGGTGTTATAATAATATTCGATACGACTCTTGTCGTTTTTGTACTCAATCAGTATTTTGAACCTAGGTTTTTTCACAAATAAAATAGGCCGAAAAATTCGATTCGTTCGCCACAATCAACACAAGTTTCAAACTAAGATGACATTTAGTCAAATCAACCGAGCGCATTGACAGAGTTGACGGAGTTATAGGTTTGATTGAAATAAATGCGGATGACTTGATTCTATCAAACCGAACGATACATCGTTTTATCGAACGATACATAGCGATTGTTTCAAGCAGTTCAAGTTCGGTTGATCCAATCAGTATATTTATTCAAGACAACAAAGTATGTGGTTGATCCAATTACATGCATCCAAACACATTGCTTCTCTACTTTAACCGAATGGTAATCAAAACGACTAACATATAGTTGTTTTAATTAATAATGTAGTCGAACTAACTATGTGTTCCGAATAATCCATTTGTTTGATTCAAATGGCAAAGATTTGATATGGTAAGTACGGCTTATTCATTCAAAGAAAATGATGGTCAAAGCAACTATTTTTTAACCAACAAAATCAGTATGTTTAATTCAACGAATTTTTTCTCTCAGTGTAGTAAACTCTGATTTGTTACGTTGATTACAATAGTATTTTTTACAACATACTGATACTGTCTGGTATTGATAAGATTGATCAACTTCATATTTTACTATTTGTAGGTGATAATATCCACCATAAATTGTAACTTTTTGTACACGGAGAGAATTTTTCATTTAAAATTACCGTAAAACTCACGATAACCACAGCACACCATAGCATTTCATATCGTATTACCTATTGAGACGTTTCGTGATATTCAAGTGTTAGGAATCACGAGACTGTTTATAGGGTTTGTGCACTGGGCAGGCGTCTTTAGAAACAATTTAGACACTGGAGTTTTTTAAAATAATAAGATAATGATATATTGTCCTATAAATTACAGACTAGGTATCCTTAATATTCTATTTTGCTCTTTCTCTCACACACATACACACACTTTACAATTGTTTCTAGCTTGCCTGTAATACCACAGGCGACAAGAAGTGTTTTTGTTTACTTTATTATCTCTACTAGCCTTTTGGATTAGAGAGAGGTAACTGGAACCACGATACAGCAGATTGCACAATGCGTCCGAAGACCGTGGTCCAGTTGCAGGTTATGACGATAATGTTTCGAGACCCACAGGTGATCACGATGATCCCCGTTCGCCGAGCCAAGTATCTTTGGGTGGGGATGAAAGTGCTATCACCACAATACAGCAGAGTGCACAATGCGTCCGAAGACTGCGACGCAGCGGGCAGTGATAGCAGCGAAGATTCAGAACCCACAGATGATCACAATGATCTCCGTTCGCCGAACCATTCACTTTAGGGAAGGAAGGAGCTGTGGCCACAATATAGCAGAGTGCACAATGTGTCCGAAGACTGTGGTCCAGCGGAAAATAGGTATCGTAAAGATCAGAACCCACAGATGGTCACAATGACCCCCGTTCGCTGT
>NW_014333491.1:69500-72509 GCF_000341935.2 Cephus cinctus
TTATTTTATTTGACTAATTGGATTACCGGTTTCTTCAAGTACCGGCTTACTGGTATTTATTCGTCTAGAGAGACACGATTGAATCGAGTGAATCGAGTGAATCGGGTGAATTCCTATCGAGCAAGCCGCTGCTTATATCCTCGGTAGGAATACGTTAAAACTAGTGGGGATAACGATTTTTATCCACCCGAGGTGTTAACGTCGCTTTTTGGATTTGATATTTTGATTTATTATTTAATTTGATTATTTTATTTGACTAATTGGATTACCGGTTTCTTCAAGTACCGGCTTACTGGTATTTCTATTGTATTCGGCGCGTGCCAGCTTATAGCGTCTGGGCACTTGTTTGTTTTGATTTTAGTCTGTCGACTGTATTTGGGAATCTAGGAATGTTAAAGGTAATAATTTCTAATATTATATCCTCATGACTGTCGCTGTGACTAGATTCATGGGAATTATGCAATATTAGAGAATTAAAGGTCCTATATTCTCTTTCCTTTATCGGCGTCGCTATGAGAGGTCGATAGGATTATTGAGGAATTCTAGGATTTGAGGAGTTCTCTCAGATACTGTTATGCACATCCACAGTGCGATATGCACTCTTATGTGGGGCTCTTGACGTATCCATAATTGAGAATGGATGATTGGGAAGGAAAAAGGATAAAGGATAAGGGGGTATAAGGTCGGAACGTTACACTATATAGTTAAAAACAATTCCAGAAAACATCCTAAAAAGTAAGCATGATACATCAGCTTTTACTGAAGTGTACGGTAAAATTTTTCAAACTTGAAAATATGTAGTGTAAAAGTATAGCTTTTATCTTGTTGAATTTAAAAAGTCATCTAAAACAGCCGAATTATCTCGTGCGCTATAGTTAATTTTACCGTAGAGTTCATTATACTTTACATACCTTTGAAGTCAACGATCAAAAACTTTGATATTGTGAATGCAATAAAAATTGAAAGTAAAAATAATTGCAAGTAACGATGTCCCACGGTTACTCGTTCTCACGGTAAATTTTATCGTGAATTTCATAGGAAAAATTATGTATATAGTTATATATAACTTTTCCACTCTCATGATCACGTATACGTCATATACGTGAAGTATAATTAATATATACGAAAAGTATCTAAAATATACGAAGTATATTTTGGAGTATATTCCAACATATATTTTTTTCCATAAGGGGATTATCAAAACAGTCTAGGTAATTTTACCAGATATGCAAGTAAAAATAGTATTCTGAACTAATTGTTTTTAGCTGTTTTACCAAAGAAATATTTGTCAGCTGCTGCGATCATATAGCAAAAATTACTATAAATTATCGTTTTATTTAACTATTTTTACGAATTAATAATTGACGATTATTGTTGTATTTATTATAACTAAAAATTTGGTTACACTACAGATATTGTTAGAATTGTAATTTAGTTAGTTCTTACAACAATCTTTCTTGGGTTCATTACAGCATGGAGGTAGTGTAACAGTAACTTAAATAATGTTAATATGACTTCCAGCTGTATTAACTAACTTTATTATTTCTACACGCATCGTACATTGTACATATATTATACTAACTTATACCCAATATTTTATGTTTAATTTATTAATTGGTTGATATTCAATAAAAAAGAGAAGTTAGGAAGCTAAAGCTACGTATTCGAAAATCTAAGTATTTTTAATTTGATATGCCTGGCAATGACAGTTGCTTTCCACTGTGTCCCACAGTTTTACAAGAAAACGAAAAGCTGTTTTGCTCAAATTTATATTATCTTTTTTTACCTGTGTAATATAAGATTTGTATAACAGCGTATACAGGAAAGTCCTCTATAACCGTATTCTTAATGCGTCACCGACTCTGTAAGTGATATTTCCAATAGTAATAAATTTGATTTCTACGATACCATTACTTATTTTAGGTAGACAAGATATGACAGCAAGACAATTTCGTATGCTTTGCCTTTTTCTCGGTAATTTATAATTACTTCAAATTTTCAATGGTTACAGCACATATTACCAAAGTAAAGTTGACTCCTAATACACACATTTCTTCGATTACAACTGTTTAATTCATTTTATTTCAAAATACAATGTTTAGCTTCCATTCTCATGGTCCATATATGTCGAAGAGGCCCAATTAACTTTATAACACGAGGATTATGAAGCATGAGATGGTATTTATGGCTTTAAATTTTCTTCAAACAATTTTCGAAGCAAACTGTGATGTCATTCAATCAAACGTGCAAGTTCTATGTACGAACACTCGTCGCAGAAAAATTATACGCATATCGAAAGAATCTGATGGAGTATTATGAATAGCTCCCATTGTTCATGATTTTCGGGAATAAGATTATCAATTACTGAAGTTCCATGTGGCAGAAAATATTGTATTTCAGATGTGGACATTTTGATATTGTGAGATTTTAATGTATCTATCATAATTTGTGGAGGTTCATTACAATCAGAAGGATATGAGAAATACTTTAATCTGAAATTAAATTCCTGTAACGTGAACAATTTTTGTTTGAAAATAGAATTATTCAAAATGTAGCTCAAATCATAGTTGCCCATCCCTTTCAAAATATCATGCACAGTAGTATAAGTTTGGGGGTTCTGGATATAGATTCCTGCACCGACATAATACCGACACTCCAGAGCCTTCGAAGGTGCGTGTCCGTGCTAAGTTGCCGTCGTGAGCTCTACGATTTCTGAAAGTGACGTCATCAGGACCCTCGATTCCAAGAATTTTTGCTCGATTCCGGGAATTTTGCGTCACATTCCGGGAATTTGGCGCTCGATTCTAGGAATTACGCACGATCCTAGAACATTCTTCTAGAATTCTAGACATTTAAACATTCCTTCTAGAACATTCTAGAACCTTCTAGAACATTCTGGAAGCTTCGACGGTTCGTGTCCGTGCTAAGTCGGGAAGGTTCGCTCCCAGAGCCGGCGGTCCTCTCGCTCGACGTTTTGAGACAGCCCCTTGCCCCCCACCCCGGAAAGCC
>NW_014333491.1:75793-76293 GCF_000341935.2 Cephus cinctus
ACAACGTATTATTGTTAGGTTTAATCTGAATGACGATGCTCTTGTCCGTCAACGCGCTATGCACGTAGTTTTCGATATCTTCAATCTCGTAGCTACCAGTGGATATAGTGATAACTTCATCCCCCACGTAGAGCTTGTTGTGATCCGTGTCCATGTTGGGAATGGAATTGAAGGTCAGCAACTCGATGAGCCCCAGAGCGTAATTTTTGTACGGGGAAAGCTCGATAGGAGGAAAGTATCCGGCTTCCAGTATGGAGGAGGTGCCTGATAAAGTCAACGTGAATGAATCTTCCATGATTGCGAACGTTCGACTGACCTTGCGAAATTACATAGCAAGCTTATATAGACGATACTTGTTTTTACGATTTAATTGTCCGCATAGGAACTTTAGGCACAAGTGTCCACGTGCAAAAGTATCGTATTCCTGATATCGCCCGTAATTGTACTTTAAACTACCAACACCGAGATATCCGATAAGATCTAGCGGCGGTCGAAGATTG
>NW_014333491.1:76460-76635 GCF_000341935.2 Cephus cinctus
AGCGGCGGTCGAAGATTGCCGAAACTGTCGAAATAAACGACTCGATCGTTCAGCTTCTTGTACGCGACCCAGTGTGTTCCTGGACCATCTTCGTCATCGAGATTGACGGTTTCCGACTCGTACTTATACGGTCCACCCTTCGGCATAGCGTTCCGCACGAA
The DNA here is from genome assembly GCF_000341935.2 of Cephus cinctus. Classification (NCBI taxonomy): domain Eukaryota; kingdom Metazoa; phylum Arthropoda; class Insecta; order Hymenoptera; family Cephidae; genus Cephus; species Cephus cinctus. Next base: position 76,622 of record NW_014333491.1, read on the forward strand.
GACTCCGCGAAAAT
>NW_014333492.1:0-132 GCF_000341935.2 Cephus cinctus
CCTCATTTGATTCCAGAAATTTTTCAATTTGGCTTTTTACTACTAACTCCAGAATCTTCTCATACATTGGCAACATATTAATTGGCCGGAAATCCTTTGCTTTTATGGCTCTATCTATCTTTGGGATTGGTA
>NW_014333492.1:479-2380 GCF_000341935.2 Cephus cinctus
TTTTTTTTTTTTGGATTTTGGTTCTCGCTTTTTTTTTCCCCGACGTCCCCAACGTGACGCGTAACATTTTTTACGTTAAACTACGGGGTAATAGAGAAAACGGGTAATTTCGCGTAAATGCCCGGGGATGTATGCAAAAGCTGACGATAAAAAAAAAATTGCTTAAAAGTCACTGGGTGCACGACTGCGCTCACGTTCGTTGCGAGCTACTGCCCGCGATCTCCATTTGCTTTCGTAATTTGACTGGAAAAAAATAGGGGGCTTCGGCTTTTTAACGGAACATGTCTCGCTACCTGCCGCGCTCGTGTTTTGGCTGCCGGCGATACTTCGGTGTCCGTTTAACGAGGCTTTACGATTCGCCTGGTATCGGCTATGGGCGAAATATAAATACCCGGCGTGCAACGCGACGATTTACGATTATCGATACTGCTGTGTCTCTGTGATACCATAATAATAATAACAGTGCTGGACGTTACGTCATGCGGAAATTCGTAACGCAATACGGTTTCTTGGTTCTTTTTTACATGTGCACGTGTATTTATACGTCACGTATGAAATTTCAGAATGAGCATTTTACGCAATTTTTAGGGCACCTATACTATTTTGAGTTTACGATTTGTGTTTTTTTTTTTTTACTCAGACGAAAGAAGCGTAAATAATCGTAAAGCCGATGAAGAACGTTATTGCCCCATATTTTCCTTTAAGGCTAATCTTCATTCGGCAGCCTCCTTGTGTCGTTCGAGTGGCCACGTGGTATCCGTCTTGTTGATCTGTCTCGTAAAACGATTTTTTTTTTTTTTTTTTTTAAGGAAACGGTTGCGAGTTTGGGTAGGCACGAAAAAATAGGGCGAATAGGTAAAAAATGATAGACACGGTGTTTGACCTTTTTCCCGTCGTTGGTCGTCGTTTTTCGTGCACGTAAGTGCGCCTTAACGTTGATTATACCCGCTACTTAATGGAGTTCCGACGCCTGGCGTCGCCCTAAGTGGATCGAGACGTCGATCGACGGAAGTTTTCGGGAAAGTTGGTGGCTGTTTTTTTTTTTTTTTTTTTTTTTTTTATAAATGAAGCGCGGTGTCGAATGCCCTCGACTTCCCGATAGTAAGTCCCAGAGTTATTCCTTCTAGCAGAATCCTCATTGCGCCCGGTCCCTTCTTGGCGTATTCTTTAATGCGAGAAAGGATTTGAACTTCCTTGGTTTCCAACCACACATAGATCTGTCTCATAATCGGTCCATAAATCGATAACAGTTGGGTCAGACGATTCCTTATAATTGTCCATAAGACATTGAACAGCAGAGATAGGTTGTAACCGTTTTTTGGTATTTGTGCGTTGATAAGCCACCTAAGGCTAATCCCAATCCTTAAAGTGAACCCCTCCACTGTCACGCACGGCTCACGGTTCGTATTAAGATGTTGTTACGGTCGCCAGCCTGTTTGACCGCTAACAGGCAAGGAATTTTCTTGAGTCAGTCAACGTGTTCCACCTCTCTCAGATTCACGTTTAGATGCCCTACTGTTCCAGATAGCTGCCCCTCCCGTGGAATCTTCTCGTCCCTCGCTCGTTCCAGATATGGTAATCGAGTATCAACAGGCTCTTGATGAGAGATACAGGTGATTGCTCTTGATGCGTCTTCTGTGGTATTCAGCTTGCTTATGCACCACTGAATTAACTTTCTTTTGTTTCAGGTGTTCCGGCGTTCCCCTTCGTTGCAGCAGTTCCAGGTAAGTATTTTTAATTAACTAAACTTTAATTCCGTTTCTTTTATTTCCAGGTAGTTCCAGCAATTGATATAGATCCAGAGCAGCTTCAGTTAGTTTGTCAATCACTTAAGATTCGACCTGTCACTTTACCCTTTTTCTACCAATCACTAACCCTCTAATTGAATTATCTTTAAATAA
>NW_014333492.1:2702-4291 GCF_000341935.2 Cephus cinctus
TTTTTTTTGGTTACTTCTAAATTTTTGTTATCAAATTTAAAGGCCTCGCTAGACACTACGGCCTACGTAACAGCGTTTCATTTAACGTTAGAAATATGCAGGTTTTTTCATGAAAAATGGCCTTATTTTTCATTTGGCGGTGATATACGGAACTGAAAAGATTTTTTGAAAAAAATTTTGATAAAGTTTTGAAAAAATTTTGAAAAAATTTTTTTGAAACAAATTTTATTTCCGTATATCACCGCCAGGGAAATGAAAAATAGGGCCATTTTCCATTAAAAAACCTGCATTTGGCGTTTGAAATATACAGGTTAGGTTGTAACCGTTTTTTGGTATTTGTGCGTTGATAAGCCACCTAAGGCTAATCCCAATCTCAGATCTTGTTATGCCAGTTTTTACAAACACTACTTAAAGTGAACCCCTCCACTGTCACGCACGGCTCACGGTTCGTATTAAGATGTTGTTACGGTCGCCAGCCTGTTTGACCGCTAACAGGCAAGGAATTTTCTTGAGTCAGTCAACGTGTTCCACCTCTCTCAGATTCACGTTTAGATGCCCTACTGTTCCAGATAGCTGCCCTTCCCGTGGAATCTTCTCGTCCCTCGCTCGTTCCAGATATGGTAATCGAGTATCAACAGGCTCTTGATGAGAGATACAGGTGATTGCCCTTGATGCGTCTTCTGTGGTATTCAGCTTGCTTATGCACCACTGAATTAACTTTCTTTTGTTTCAGGTGTTCCGGCGTTCCCCTTCGTTGCGGCAGTTCCAGGTAAGTATTTTTAATTAAGTAAACTTTAATTCCTTTTCTTTTATTTCCAGGTAGTTCCAGCAATTGATATAGATCCAGAGCAGCTTCAGTTAATTTGTCAATCAATTAAGATTCGTCCTGTCACTTTACCCTTTTTCTACCAATCACTAACCCTCTAATTGAATTATCTTTAAATAAGACAATGATGTCAACTTCCCAGATACTGTCAAAATTAGAAACCCTTTTCACCCTCAACTTTGTGCAAACCAGAATAATAACCCTCCCGCAATATATTGTACTATTGGTTAGGATGTATGAATAAATAAAATAATCATTTGGTCAAAAACACAAAGAAATTATTTATTCACCTTTCTAGTTACTTTTTCACCCTCAACCTTGTGCAAACCAGAATAATAACCCTCCCACAATATATTATACTATTGGTTAGGATGTATGAATAAATAAAATAATCATTTGGTCAAAAACACAAAGAAATTATTTATTCACCTTTCTAGTTACACCACACACGTGTTACTACACAGAGATATCACGGCGCGTATAAAAAAGTATTATGTCCACGACGCGGAGGTTGTACACCTTGGACGCACGCTACTCGACTGAACTCATGACCGCTGAGCGCTCCCGCTTTTATAGGCCAGTAGGGGCTCTCCTCACGCGCCCCCACCACTCGCCCGTATAAAAAAGTATTATGTCCACGACGCGGAGGTTGTACACCTTGGACGCACGCTAGTAAATACACACCACTTATGGGAGTCATAACAAACCCCCACGACTGTCCCTATGAGTCATAGAGTGCACCGTGCTCCGGTCCCCCGCACTG